>NW_009611136.1:5292-11149 GCF_000690535.1 Cariama cristata | reverse complement strand
GGAGCAGGGCTGTCCCCGCTGCCAGCACATCCTACCTGGCTCTTTCACTCGCCTTTTGTCACCAGGTGTGAGCCGAGGCATCCCTGTGCCCCGCTGCTTGTCCTCCCCATCGGCCACAAAGGGACGGATGGAGGGGCTCAGCCCGGCTGGAGGAGAGCAGCCGGGGCAGTGATGCTCCTGGAAGGACGTCCTGCACCAAAGCCGCTTCCTTCATGGACGGCTGGACCCAACCTCCAAAAACCTCTCCCTCCGTCATGCCTGAATTTGCCAGGTCTCCGTGGTCTGCAAAAGGGCAGGCTCCCCGTCACCGCGCTCCTCTCGAGAGGCTTCGTGTGCCTTCGTGGCTGAATGGCAAAGCGCTCCAGCACCAGCAGCAATGTTGTCCGAAACATCCAAAACAAGTTGGCTTTGGGGCAGCTCTCCCCGAGTTTCATTTTTGTTCCACCGAAACACAGGGAAGGCGAACTCAGAAGTTTTCTCCTGATGAACCAACTTTAAATTTTAATTTTTTAAAAATTTTTACAGTTGGACTTGATGATCTTAAAGGTCCTTTCCGACCGAAATTATGCTATGCTTCTAAATCAAACGCAAATTCTTCAGCCAGCACACGAAAACCTGTTTGAGGGCAGCTGAGACGATGCGGACGAAGTGGAAAGGGCAGCGGGTGGCCTCCCTCTGATCGCGTCTCTCCCAGACCATCCCCTCCGACCGGCAGCTTGGATTGCTTTGTGATCTCTCATACACTTGTGTTCACATCATCAGCTGGCTTTTTCTGATTTCTTTTTCCAGTTCCCGCTTGTAAAGCCCGGGTCGAGCCCTTAAAAAGGCAGCCGGCCGTGCCGGGTACCTGAAGGCCCTGCAGGCAGCGATGCTCGCGGGAGGAAGACCTGCCTCTGCAAGGACACCAGTAACAAATGGGGGACACCAGTAACAAATGGGGGACACCAGTAACAAATGGGGGACACCAGTAATGTCCTGGCAGGTTTCTTTGAGAAATACAGGATTCAAAGCACTCTACAAATACTTTATCTGCGTGTTTTTCTCCTGAATATCTTAGCACTCACTTTTTGTTGTACTCTAAATGATGTTATTTCACCTTTTTTACCCAAACTGGGATGAAAATGGACAATTTCTGGCATTTCCCGACAGGGATTCAGGGCAGCCACCAGCCTCGGTGAGACACCTTTCGCCCCTCAGTTGTCAGAGCTGGGTGTACCTGGGGGCATGGGGACATGGCCCCATCCCACCCCACCTCCCAGACGTCCCCCGGGAGCCCCTCGGCTCCAGATGAGCCATCACCCACGATGTGTTTTGCAGCCCCGTGGCCACCACAGTCCCTGTGACAGATGGGGGCTTGTGGATGTGGAGGAGGACAAAGCTACGGTCCTCGCAGCGGTCGCTCTGGCTGGGACCGTCCCCTGCAGCCACCATGGGCCCTGCGCATAGGAATGACTTGTGTCTTCAAACCCCCATCCCTGCTGAGCCCACTCCAGGTGAAACCACTGCTAAGTGTCATTTAGCTTAATTGGCATTAGGCTGGGCAGGGTCTGGGCTAACCCCAGGTGAAATTTCTTAAGAGCATCTTCATCAGAGCCTCCCACCGACTACTTACGTGCTCCACAGGGGCAAGGTAAAGCCTTATCAGGTCGGGGCAGGAGATAAGAGGAGGTAGGTTGCTCTCCAAAATGTTCAAGAGGAAGCTGGGCAACCTGGAAGATCTCCTTAGCTACTTGCCAAAACACCTGTTGGCTGTTGTTTTAAGGAATTGGTGGCTCAGTCCTGCCCGTGAAGGCACGTGGGCTGCTGCTGCCTGGCTTCCCCCAGCCCGGGGGTGTCTTCAGAGCCCCCCTACGCAAGCAGAGGAGCAAAGGTGGGCACGCTGCGTGGGCTGCTGCGGCGGGGTCATCCGTGCGTGCCCCAAAAGTGCTGCTGGCCCTCAGCTCTTTTGAGGACAGAGGTGTTTTCTGTAGCTTTGACATCTTCTTTTGCAAAACAGAGACAAATAACTTGGGGTTTAAGAAGCTGCTTTGTCTTGCAATGTGTTCTGGGACCTTTCCAGCCTTCCAGCTGGCCCAAATGTTGGATGTTTGCCACCTTATGGTACCGTGTGAGGGAAGAAAATGTGTTTGTACCCAGGATGGCAATCTGCGCGACTCCGTTACGCTCAGCAAAGCGTTCAAGTCACCCGGACTTGCAGGGTGAGAGGTGTGCTCTGCATTTCTGTCTTGCCGGCAGATCTGAAAGGGCTTCAGAAAAAGTACTGCAAGGCTGTCAACCCCCCTTGTGTTGTGTAACATAGCTTACGGCCGGGGAGACGGAGGCATGGAGGCTGTGGATGCTGCGCTGTGCCATGAGCAGGTCGCTTGAGGTGGGACTGGTGGACCCTGGAAGCCCAGGTACTGAAAGAGACGTCAGGGCCCATCTCCTCCGGCATTCTTCTTCAGGAATTGCCCAAAGCCCGTGGGTTCGGGAGGCTGCAGCCTGTATCGTAGCATGCCTGGCTTTTTAACTTCAGCTTGCTGGAAAAACTCCCTCCTTCTCCTTGCTTTGGGGAAAACGAAGTTAAGACAGGGACTTGCTGGTTTCTTAGTGGTTCTTTGCACAGGTTACTGCATAGGCTTCCCAGTTTTGCTGGGGAGCGGGCAGATCCGAGGCTGGGCTGCACCCTGGGTTAGTGGAGCGGCTGCTGTTCGCTGTGCTTCTCCTCCCTTGCCTTTTGCAAGGAGACAGCTCTGCTCAAATACAGCTCTCCTTCGAGGCTCGAACACAAAAAGCCTGGGCAGCTCGGCACACGCTGTTGTTCTGGGCTCTTTCTGGCATCCGATTTCTCTTATGTACAAAATCTTCACAAAAATGTGGGGGTTTGGGGTTGTGTGTATCTAAAGGCATCAATAGATGCCGTGAGCTGGGCTGAAAACAGCCCCTGGGATTTTTTATGTGTTAGCCAGGGCTGCTTGGGTGTGAATTTTCCTCTGATGATAGAATGGCCAATTAATTGGTACGAAAAGCAGAGGCTGCGGAGTCCCCTGGTTAGTGCTCCTTCCCCAGTTGCACCATCTCTGTGGTTGTAGGGAAGCTCCCTGGGAGCAGCAGTACAGACTCCACGCCTTCTGCCTCGGCGATTTCTGCCTTCAGGGAGCTTTGCTTCCCCATGGAACAAGGGAGGAAATTTTTTTATTTCTCGGGTACTGGCCGGGCTCCTTTCTGCTGGGCATCACCAGCACCAGGGGCTTGCACGACTCGCTCAGAGGGTGCCGCACGCAGCGGAGCGCCCACGGGTAGTGATGGGGTATTAACAAACCCATTTACTGATGAGGTGCAGGCAGGCGTGACCCCAGACTCCTGCTCTGCAGCTTTCCCACCCTGGAGGCCGTCCTCCTGTGATTAATAGGCTTTCGACTAGGTTTCGAGAGGTTTTCACTTCTCTTTCAGTTAATGAAACTTGAAGCTGAGTCCTGGGTTCACTGGCAACGTGATGCATTTTCTGGAGCTCCAGTGAAGAGAGATTTCTGGACGCACATATCACCTCTGCTCATAAAACGGTACAGACATCCTCATCATGAGGTTTTTTTTCTGATGTGACCAGAGATCTTCCAACAGCTTAATGGCTGATGAAGGCACCCAGCCTGCAAAGAAAACAATCTATCTCTTGCCCAGGGAGCCAGAAATCCTTGTTACCTAACTGAGGGGGGATAATAATTCCCCAAATCCTGTAATATCTGCAGTTCAATAGCTTTTGCTTCAACAGCAGAGAGGTTATAAGGTCTCCCTACATCTGCAGTATACTCCAGGGACAAGTGACACAGCCACAGCACGGGTAGCTGCTGGGAGCGATGCTGAATTCATCTAGGAGGAATAGCTTCCTCTACGCTCAATTTCACAGTTGAGTGTATTTTGGCGATAGAAAAAGGTAGTTACAAGAAAGGGGTTATTTCCAGATGAGGCACGTCCCTGCTATTGCTCGTCTTCTCCTTGCCATCCTGCCTGGCTTGGTCTGCCTGGGGTTCCTGTCGGATAACGAAGCTGGATGCTGGGATCCCTTTGGCTTTGCTGAGAGCCAGGGTCCCGCAGGAGGGTTCGGCAGTGCCAGCCCATCCCCAGGTGCTGTCACCCACCTGTCTGCAGGTCATGGGGTTACCTGGGTCGTAAAATCTTCTGCCACCCCAGGTGTGCCCAGTGCCACCCCAGTGACCTCCCGCTTCCTCTTGCACCACTCAGGCTGCGTCCCATCCTCTGCCTGAAGCCCCTCCATCACTTCCACTCCAAACATTCCCTTGTCACAAACCTGGCTGTAGAGCTATATGTATAGATGTAGATGTATATCAGATGTAGATGACAAACCAGCTGCCCTCATCTTTTAACAAAGCAACACTTAATTCTGCTGCTGAGATCGCAGGCTTCTGCCAGCACAGGGATGTAAAATTGCCAGACTGGCTCAGCCCCAAGACCTACTTATCCAAGACCCCGACTCTCCCCATGAGCTGGGACTAACGGAGAGGCTGTTTCAGCCGGTGATGGCTTAACATGGAAGCAGAGTTGGGAACGGAAGACAAACCCAGCTCCCAGCACTTCGGGACTTTTGATGCAGTTTGATAAATCCAAAAGCTTTTTAAGCAAGCTGTTTCTTCTCCTGGCAGCATAAAAGATTGTGTGCTGAAGCAGCTGCTCGCTGTTTAAATGCTGATATTATTTCTGTGTTTCGCTTTGAGCTCTTTCTTCCTCTTTTTCAGAGGATAGGGCTCCATCCCCATCCCACCGCAGCTGTCAGCAGGGCTGCCCTGTTACTGGCTGAGAACCCACTGGGCTCTCCAGCGTGTGGCTTCCCCGGCCACGGTGGTCCCCGAGCCCACCCGAGACTGCGTGGTGGGGGCTGAGGGCACAGACTTCCATGATCCCACTCGCTGCTGCCAGAAAGCACCACCCCAATAGCAACAAGGGAGGATGAAAAGCCACACTTGGGGCAAAAATCGAGCAAAGGTGGCACCTCCACAGGTAAGGAGTATTTGGGATAATCCTGGAAGAGCTCTCATTTCCACTCATTCGTGTCCCTAGTTTTGATGGCGGTGTTCAAATCACGATTGCAATTAGTTAAATAAAGTAACTGTGCTAGGACCAGAGCCTGGAGAAGAAGACCTTGCCCAGAAGGGCTTGCTTCACCCTTGCGCTGTGCAGGGCTTGTACTTCTCACCTGCAAAAGTAGCGTTTTGCTTGGTGATCCTCATCAAAAAGGGCAAATTAGGTAACGGGAGATAGTGTCCTTCCAAGCCTACTTTGACTCTTTCTCCTTGTCACCTTGGCCGGTTGTCATCCGTACCCTTCCCTCCAGGTAGGTCAAGAACCGAAATGTTGGTGTTGCAAGAAAATACACCAGAACTTTTCGTGAGAAAACAATGAATTTTGGATCCCTTTGCCTTGTAGTGAAGATGATCTGGACCTTCAGCTCCCAGGGACATAGGGAGTGCCATACTGTCTATAAATCCAGCTGTGCCAAGTCATCTTAAATTGGACACCCAGAAATTAGGCGGATTCTGGGAAATCGGCACTTAGTGCCGCCTTCAGGCGGGCCAAATGGCCCTCTGCTTTGGAGGGAGCTAATGGAGAGTGGAGATATAATTTTGTTTTTCGCTGCATATAAATGAGAACCCAGTCTCTCCTCTCCTGACCTGTCAGGCAAAGTCTGAGATAGATCTGGAAATCTACTTGCTTGGGGGTGTTTTTTCATCCTAAGTAGCTTCTCTTGCTTATCTGCTGAGAGATCAAACGGAGGCTGTTGATTTATTACCCCTTCTGCTTGATGCATGGGCTGCTGCTTATCCTGGGCACCGCGCTCCGCTCTCAGAGCTCCTCTTTAATGCCA
>NW_009611136.1:4188-5277 GCF_000690535.1 Cariama cristata | reverse complement strand
CTCTGCAATGTAATTACAGGGAACGTGACATTCTTGGATATTTTCCTTCCCCAGACACAAAGGCTCCAGCTTACCTCGGGTTCCTCGGCACAAATAGCACTTCACCTGCCACCAGTGATCCCCAGCCATTTCCCTCCCTCCTGGTAGCCGTTATCTTGCCTTCCTCGGTTCTGGAATGATCAGGTTAAGGTTAAATAAAGTGGGAAGGAAGAAGTCTGCTCGTGAAGCTCTCTTCAACTTCAACGCCAAGGAGTTTGTGAGCTAAGCCAGCCCTCGGCAGCAAACAGAAACCTTGGATCGTGTGGGTGGGGGCAGCGAATGTCACAGCCCAGGGTTGAAAGCAGCCTTTAGGTGAAAATTCATCTGTCCCAGCTGGGCAACGAGGGAGGCTCTGGTTAGAAGAGCATAAATTGATGCCTAACTTGCCAGTAAAAGCAGAAAGTGGATGCAAAAACCTGAACGTGGAGTGTCCGTATGACACTTCCATGTACCAGCCAAATGAAAACCTCATCATTTCCCACCCTGCCTCTTTTGCGCCAGCCCTTCTCTAAGTGAATTACTCTGACGGATTCCCTTCCCAGTCTCCCAAGCTATAAAAGGTCTACTTGTAAAGCTAATGCCCCTCCTCCAGCATTTATCTAGCAGGTACCTTGGGAAGCAAGCTTTCTCCACCATCAAGATGACCATATCCTCCTTTTTTTTTCCCCACAGCGTGTGAAAGGTGACTTAGAGTATATTGAAGCACACAGTGACTTCACACGAGGGTGTCCCGGGATGTGAAGGAAGCTTGAGGCCTTTTTTATCCCTTTTTCCCAACAGGGAGGGCACAGGTAAGTGTGTTGTTATTTCGCGCTTGAGGAATCTGAAGAATGCATGATCATCTCAATTTTTTTTATCCCCAATTTAAAAAACATTAGAGAAATCACAGTAAAAATGACTTACTTTCTCACTTGATTGTATTTCCAACAGCACGTTATGTCCCAGCCCTGCCAAGAGCTACAGTTCTGCCATCGCTGGGTTCGCTGTGCGAGAATAACCGTGTAAGACACCACCAGAAAAAGAGCAGGAAAATCCTGAAGCTCTTTTTCT
>NW_009611136.1:0-4094 GCF_000690535.1 Cariama cristata | reverse complement strand
CCGCCCAGACCAGCCCCCCTCCAGCCCGGCTTTTCCTGGGCCCCAGGGCAGCGCTGCGGAGGGGGCTGTCCTCAGGCTTCCAGAAGCTTGTTTTAGCTAGAAAAAAGCTCTTTTTTTTTTTTTAGTTTTAGATATGTGGATTTCTAGACAGATACCAGGGAGCAATTTTGAATGAAACGGGGGTACAAGCTGTCCCAGTACCCCAGCAGGAACTGTCGTGCAGGCTGAGCTGGGCAGCCCGACGCCTGTGACACCGACTGGGGACAAAGCCCAGCCTCAGAAAAGCCTGGTTATCTGTTGTGCGATCCTGTTAGAAACTGGGGAATTCTGCACTTTCGAGGGCAAAATCAAAGGTAGCTGCTCTCCTACCACATGGGAAACCAGGCGGTGGGACAGAGGGAGGAACCGCAGTTTATTTGTGACGTGGCTATAGCAGAGCCGTTGCTGGAAGCACGCAGCAGAAGCAGGGGCATCGGCGAGTGTCCGAGCACACGGCGTTGGATGCGGTTTTCCTCCTGCTCCTGTGGCTCAGCCTGTCCTGGGAAGGTGTTTGTGGCCGCAGCGGTGATGCCACTACCCGCCCTCATGTCCCTTTGCCCAAACACCCCACCAGCACGGCTCGCCTGCCCGCTGCGCACGATTCCTTTCTGAAATTTAAGGCATGAAGAAAAAAAATAAATCTCTTTTTCAATTAAGTGGCAGAGGCGCCACAGCTGCTCCTTGGGGCTGTCTAGGAGCTGGCACAAGTCCTGTCTTCACAACTGGCCCGTGGCACTTGTCTGCTTGCCACATCCCCGAGCGCAGACCCTTGGCGAGCGTGGGCTGGGTCAGCCTGACCCCACGTAACTGTTTGCCCCATGGGAATAGCATGAAACCATGAGCATAATTCCTTGTTACTGGAGGAAAAAATGGTTTAGGCCAATCTACCCGGTACTGTAATGTAAGGATGTGAGAATTTGACTTGAAACCGTGGGATAGCAACTTTAATGCCAAGCTATGCCAAAAAAAACCCAACCCAGGGAAAGAACAGTAGTACACTAAAAATAAAAATATATATATTGCCAAACAAACTCCCCTCCATCTGCAGGAAGATG
Source organism: Cariama cristata (assembly GCF_000690535.1). Taxonomy (NCBI): domain Eukaryota; kingdom Metazoa; phylum Chordata; class Aves; order Cariamiformes; family Cariamidae; genus Cariama; species Cariama cristata. Next base: position 3,000 of record NW_009611136.1, on the reverse strand, counting down.
GCAACAAGTGTTCATATGGTTGAAAGAACCAACACAGGGAAAGATTAATAGAGCTGATGATTTATATGTTGGGAACCTGACAGATACTGGGGGGGGATGTCCTGAAGGGATGGGGTCATGCGCTGCCCAAGACGGGGAGCAGCTGCTGAAAGGTGCAACCAGCACCGCGGAGGTGAGATGGGGAGAAAGGGAAAAAGGCTGGCTGACGGCCAGCAGACTCTGACAGCAAGATCGATAACGCTGTTTTAGATGTACAGAGTGTTTGGCGAACACAGCGAGGAAAGGGGTCTCAACCAGCAAATCGTTAGATTTATTTTACTGATCCTAAAACGGCAATAATGAGGTGAAGGAGCAGAAAGCGTACATGGAGGCTGTATGTCTGAGCTCCATACATGGAGGTGAGGAAACCTGTATGGGCAGATGTGGCCAAATTCTTCTTTCTCCCCTAAGAGAGAGAAGTGTGTGTCTTACAAGCAGAGGAAGCTGGTGGGATGCTACAAGGTCGGGCCATCCTTGCAGTGAGATGGTTTCTCCTTCCCCATCCTTCCCACATCTCTTTGATTGCAGAGCTCATCTCCTGCCTTGGTTGGGACGCCGAGGCTCTCCCAGTGCATGGAGGGGCTCTGCACAGCAATCTCAGGTGCTGCTCTTGCTAAACTGGGAGCTGCCACAGAGACATCAGGCTGGCCGAGGGGATATTTGAATGACGGACTACTTAAAAGCACATTGTGCTAACTACACTTGCGGCAGCCAAAAGGGACCCGATGGCATGTAGCCTGGATCAGTGGTGTTCAGCTGCCCAGGTCAATGGTTTCTCTATGAAATCTTTGATTAACGGGTGCCAAAGGCTGACTCGACTTCAGGGGTGTGTTTGGGGATGGGTGGGAGGCAGAGAGAGGAGATAAAAGGGGTTGGACAGTGTTCCCCACTCCCAGCTGGGTTCCTCCTACGCCTCTACCAGGCTCCCAGCAGCAGTTGTGGCTTCCTACAGCCCTAAAGAAATGAAATTTCATCTAAAGGAAATTAGAGGTTTGGATAGAGACCAGGTACTGCAGATGTGCAGTGAAGATATTGCCATCTGTACTCAGAAGCCTGCAATATCATCTAATATCTCACCCATTGCCACAGAAACCTGCGCCAAAATTTTAGATTTTCTTTCATTCCAACAATTTCCAGCTTATGTAGTGATGAAGGAGGAAAAAAACCCCATCCCTCAGTAGAGTGAACTGGGCTGTGGAATGGGGAGCTGTTTCTGTGGAGGTTAGTTCATGTGTCTAGGGAATAAGTGGAGATGTGCAGCATTTTTTCCTTTGAGTGTGGGTTTCTAGAGATGGGAAAGGCAGGGAGAAAGGCTTAGCCCTCGTGGATGTGGTGTGAGCTCCTGCCATCCTTATATGCCTGCAGTTTGTTCCTCTTTGCGCCCCTATTTAGTTCGGAGCTACATCGACTCCAGCTGCACATTTGTGCCGCCTAATATTAATATATAAATATTAATGACATTTGTATAAAGTGGAGAGCTGAGGTAAACGGTACACTGACAATTTATTTCATTTATTTTACAGCTTTGGCTTTCCCGCACGTATTTCATCCCAACTGCCTTTTGCCTGCTAGTCAATGTAACACAGCAGTGGAGTAAGGGAAGTTTTCCTTCCTTCTCTGGTCCCCCTGCCCAAGCTATTGGATTGCTGATACACTCTTGAATTAGTGAATTATTTAAGGTTTGCTTTCTCATGGCTTTCTGGCATAAGAAACCCAGCCTCTAATCAGGTCTCTTATTTTCTAATGTAACTACTTCATTTCAGTATTTATTCTTTCTAGGATTCATTGCTATTTCCTTGGTTTTGATTACTTTTTCAATCATGTGGATAGGGTACTGCTCAATATAGAGCCCATGTGTGCATGTCTTATATATGCTTGGGTAGTTAGAACTGGAAAACTGCGGACTGCTCCACAAAATGTCCTGAGATGTCCATAGATCAGCCTGACATCTAGATTATTTTCAATTCATTCCACCCTGCGATACTGATGACCCTGTCAGTAAGAGCTGTGGCTGTTCCATCTGGTGTTTCTACAGAGTCTTGTGGTCAGAACTCCCGTTCCTTTAGGACATCTGAAACCATCAAGTGTTAGCGGAGAAGCTGTCATACTGTTTTTACTTGATGCATCCACATGAAAACTGCTGTTGGTTGTGTTTGTAGGGGCAAACTCAGGACACCAAGAGTCTTTAAGAAGTTATGAAACTGCTGACAGGATCAGTCAGTGTCAGTTATCGGTAGGAGCTGAGAGGTTGCAAGCAGCTGTATTGGCTGGCCTGGGGACACTGGTGTCTCTGGGGATGGACAATGACTGCAGAGGAGTCTGGCTCTGCTGCCGGGCAGCCGTGTGCAGTCTGGGCTGTGCCAAAGACCTCTCGTGCATTTTGAGTGCTCCATGTACTGCAGTTGCTCTCTGTGTGGCTGTGGCACCCTGGATGCCCATCAGAAATGTGTGACCGTAGAGAGGGGGGTGTTCCCATCTGCCTTCCTGCTGGTCCTTATCCTCCGCTCCCCCTCAAGCTCAGCCCCGAGACCCTCAAGCACCCGGGCAGAGCTGTGTGCCGTGCTCCTGTCCTGGGAGAGATCCGAGTCCTCCTCTGCAGAGCGGGTGGAAGGTGGATGTGCCCTGACTCCAACAGGACTGAGGGCTGGGGTGCTGCGGCAGCGGTGGGTTCGTGTCCGCTCCCGTGAGGTGAGGACGTGGGTTTTCATGTACCTGGTGACTGTTGGGGGGGAGCACGGCCTTCTCCTCAAAGCACAGCACCCACAGTTTAATGTGGCACAGGTGTTACCGGGTCTTCTCTGAAAATAACTGACAATGGCTGTTAGCCCTCCCGCCCTGCTCCCTGAAGAACGCATTTAGGCCAGGCTCAGCAAGGCTTCCGCCCTGGCTGGACGTCTCCTCAGAGCACTGGTGGGCAGCTGATGTGCAACAGCAGGGAGCTGCGGAGTCCCGCGGCCATGA
>NW_009611135.1:34149-40535 GCF_000690535.1 Cariama cristata | reverse complement strand
CTGCAGCTTGCTGATGGCTGGCAGCAGCTTTTCAGCACGCGTTTGTCTCACACCTCCCATCCCAAAAAACCCAAACCAGTGTTGTCTTCTCAGCAGGGCTGTGTGCCTTTGACACGTTTGGCTCTGATAAGATTCCCCCACAATGCAGGCAAATTAGAGAGTGTTAGCATTCATGTGTTCAGAGGATGTTTATCCAGCAAGGGCTGGACCAGTTTTCATAAGTATTTTTTTAAGAGTAATTCTGGTCCAAAGGAAGTTTTCTCTTCAGTGGAGAAAGGTGAAACTGTGACAGTGTGTCTGGAATGGAGCTTTTTATTCCTGCCGCAACTGAATTTTATGGCCTGTACAGGCTTTTATGTTCTCTGGTGAGATTTGGGTTTCTCTCTGCACAACTGATCACCTAAGTGAAATTACGCAAGCGCCGGCAGAAGTATGCTGCTGATTCTTTAGAGACACAAATAAACATAAACCTTGAACAAACATGGCAAGAAACTCCAGGTTTCTCATTGGTGGTGTTAGTAGGACTGGAGGACTGACTGATGCGCGTATCTTTTTATCTGAATGTAAGACAACACACTGATTAAGCAAGGCCTGATGTAATTTTTAATGCCATGATGTGGTGGGGATGCATTTCTAAAGAATGCAGGAAATGCTGAAATAAATTGGCCTACAAAATGAAAAAAAAAACCAACTTTTTTTTCTAGACCTTGAGATACTTTTATGATTAGTTGAAACCAAAGACAATACTATGTTTCAGTAAAGGAAAATGTGTTAGCCCCTTTAAACATCTGAACCTCAGTCCTTTATGATAATATTCCTAATGCAGCAATGTAAGTGGCATCTGCATCACTAGTTTGGTGTTTGTAGGGATGTCCTCAGCTGTTGGAGGGCAGACAGAAAGCTAGAATCTTGGCAATGCGTTATGTTCACCTTTGGAAGGAACACTGTACTTGATATATTTGTTTGATGTTTTTCAATAGCTAGCTCATCTCCTGTAGCTATCTGGGTACTTACACTGCTGAAGTATTCTGCCGTAGAAATGTGATTTCATCACTGAAATATTATTTTTGCCACTTCATTTGTACAAGGCCAGATAATTACTTACAGAAACTGTCAAACAATTCATACTGTAAAGGTGACCTTTTTCTCTTGTCCATATAAAGGTTATGGATGTGAGAACTGCAATTACTTTTTAGATGATATGGAGGAGCTTTTTTCTGTGGAGTATGTTCAGAAAGCAGTAGCTCTCTAGTTGAAATGATGATTTCTCTATTACGAGATTACTAATGTTTATGCTAATGTGCTACTAGCACTGCTCTGGAGAGCCACCTTTCCCAGCATGCAAGTGACTAGCTGACAAAGAATACATAATTTATTATGCCACCTGTCTGTTGGAGATTTATCAAACTACCTGAGAAGTAATTGATATTTATGATGATTTTGTGATTTTCATGAGATACCAAATTAGGGTTCATCCAGCATGCAAGTTTGTCCCATTAATTTTGCTGAGATTTCTCATGTGAGGAAAAGTTACGTTTCAGACCATTACATTTCTTTTTTATGGCGTTCTTTTCTGTATATAGTGAAGACACTTGGCTATACAGTCCCCTCTGTACATCTTGTCAGTCTCGATTCCCCAGTATTGCAGCACAACTTTTGCCATTACACTGTAGCTATATTTACAACATCATTTACAATTTTTTTATTATAATTATTGCTAAAAGAATAAATTAGAAGTTCTTAATTCTTGTATTTTTAGATGTTTATTGGGTTTAATGTCATCTATGTTTAAATGGTATTTCCATTCTCCTCTTTCCTTTTCAGTCTTACTCCATGGGTAGCAGTTGTGGGTCTGGAGATTCATGCACAGATCAGTTCCAGCTCAAAACTTTTCTCTGGTTCCCAAGTCCAGTTTGCAGCACCTCCTAACTCTTTGGTATCTTTCTTTGATGCTTCTTTACCAGGAACTTTACCAGTAAGTTATGCTTCAACTTAATTTATATCGGGAACAATGTCAGACAACTTTGAGTATGTTTCTAATATTTTGTTCTTCCCAAGATGTGACTATAGAACTACTTTTACATATTTTTCTATTTTCTGGTTGTTTGATAACATGAGATGCATAGTACTGTTTCTTTTCAGTTTACTCACTCGCTAGTTATCACTACAGATACTTGATATCCTCTGCAAAGGGAAAAACTAAGGAGTGTCTCTTCAACATGTTGAATGAATTGCGGTATTTCTCTGAGGCCAGAGAGGGTGTATTTGGGTAGTATGCTGCACAAGAAATTCCTTGGATATGAGAGATACTTAAAATCCTACGAGACAAGAACATCTGAGATTTCTGAGCTGCCGTTTGATGTTACTTTGCCATATGTTTGTTTATGTAGCTGTCATTTGCCATTTGGAATGTCTCGCTATGGAGGTACTTTGCTTCCTAAGTAGAAAGACTCTGATTTAGGAAAGTGTCAACCATTCCTATTTCCAGAGCAAACCAATTATTTAACAACCACGAAAAACAAAGTAATCTATGTGAGACATTATGGACTAATAAGTCAGAATAGCTAGCTGGAACTTAGCAATGAGATTTATTAATGACAACGAAATAAATTTTTGAAGTCACAGCTTAATTATGACTTTGTGATGGCTATGACAGTACTGCTGTAGAACTCTCTGGGTATCTAACAAGTGTAATATAAAAATAATAATTAAAAAGTATAACAAGCTTTTACTCTACAGTGAAAATAAATATGGAATAGACTTAGCATTGCCTCATGCAACAAGCATGCAGAGACTATAATGGGTTCAAATTATTTAATGCAAAAGTGTTCCACTGAGTATATTTATTAGAGTGGAGGTTTGAAATATAGTTGCAGTATATTTTTTTAATCTATTAAAAGCTTTTCAGCACTGTAATACAGCCTGAAATAATATTCTGAAATTGACAATTAACTTATGGCTGGATATTTAGGATCTCGATATATGCTGTGTGATCCTTAAAAAGATAAATGAGTTGATATATTCATTCTCTATATGCAAAGGTCTTGAAACCTAAGGAAGTGAAGTTTAGATGCTGATAGAATTTGTACTTCCCTCTGGTCTCGCTGGCAATTCAGGGCTGAGTTTCAGATCGAACTATATGGAAATTTTGAAAACTTTCTGGAGAGAATGGGAATCTTATGCAATCGTTTGCTTTTAGAAGAATCTAGTTAGACTTAAACATGGAAAATGAGTTCCTTTCATTTGGAGGCAGGGCTAGGTTACGGAGTTAATAGTCACAACATTTAAAAGGGTTCAAGATTTTGGTTTTAGACCTTCTACTTTATGTTCTGTTAATGCACAGACGTCCTTGTAAATTGTCTAACACTTATCTTCAGTCAAGTTAAAAACTGTTCTTGAATGAACAAAAACAAGTGTTTATGAAGACTTTCATTTTTATGTATGTTACTATTTATCTGGGAGGGGTTTTTTGCTTTTTCCTCTGTTAAAGTGCTTCAGAAATGAGGCTTGGTGTGACCTTTGTGGGAAAACCCCAATACATGTGGGCTTTGGCAGAGAACATAACTGCACCTGAGAAGGAAAATGCAGGATGGTTAGGTTAATTTAAAAGTAATGATGTTACGTTAGCTTCTATCAGCTGCTTTTATCTATACAAAGAAAAGAAAGATTTTTCTCACTGTAGTACTGGTGAAAGTAGAATTGAAAGTGAATGTTACAAAATGCATGTTCTTGCGTGTTAGGATGTGGTACAAAATCCAGTCAGTAGTCATAGTTTTATTTTCCTGTTCCACTTGCTGCACAGGAATTAGTGTTAGAGACTAATGTTTGTTCTGGAATCAAACAGTTTGTCTTATTTTCTTAAAATAACTGTATGTGTTCGTATATGGCAATAGTATCTGAAGTAGAATTGGATTTTGGTGGATTTTGAAAGATGGAAGGTAGTTTTTTAAAATTTCCAAGTATTTGTAAAAAAAGAGCAAAGCAGTATTTTAACAAATGTTAAGATTATTGCCTAATAAGTCTCTTTAGAAGGTAAATATTTGGCTTTTCCTTTTGATGCGTGTTTTGTTGAGCAACGAAAAAAATAGGAGCAAAGTTTTAATATAGTAGTTGAGCTCTCTGTAGCAGAGAATAACTGCTGTTATAAACTGAGAACTATAGGGGCAGTTTTCAGTGTCACAGGGATTTAAATTTACTGTGGGAGCATGAGATGGTTGTGATAGACAGCCACGCTAGTATTTGCTGCTTCACAACGGGATCAGAAAGAATGATGCTAAAGGGAGCCTTTCTGGTTGCTATCCATTTCTGCGGCACTAATGAGTGTGGGCGTGAGCCTTTGCTGTGCTCTGCACGGGAGTGGGGAAACTAGAAGAATGTGTTCAGCCCTCCTCCATCTTTCGTCTTCATATTTTCTTCCTGTACTGTAATACAGCATATTTTATGCTTCTGCTGCAAGTAGGCCTTAGGAGGACCAGCGTAGTGTTAGTGTCATGGCCATTTCGCTGTGCTGCTCTCATAATGTGCCTCTGAGAGACAGCTACGGGCAAGAACAGCTATGCAGGTGCACTGTTGTTCAGCATGAGACAGAAAAAATTATGTGGCAGAGCATTGATTAAAAAAGTAGCTTTAGAAGTGTTGAGATTGGGCAGTGCATCGCAAGCTACTCCGCGCACTTTTTGTGCCCTGTTGCGATGGAGCCCGTCGCCACTAGACCAGATAGCATCTGGCTCAAATTACTGTAAGGATCTCCTTTCCTTGGGACTACGTATTACTACATACATTACATTTCATGTAATGAAACGTGCAAAGGCCTGGGTTTTTTTTAGCTGGTGAATGGACTTGGCAATGATCTTAGCTTGGTGTCTTTAGAGGACCTGTTATAAAGAAAGTTTTACACTGCACGTGGTGGCATGTAGTGTATCATACCTGCAGATTGATCTAAAATTCTTCTGAGGATCCACAAAGGTGGTTGCACTCCCAGTCTGATTTACCCTTTTTGAAAATTCTGAGAATCTTTATAAAGGTTTATAAAGATAAGACTGGGCTCACAGAAAGAGAATCCGTGATTATCTATTCTCATGATTGAGATGGCTGACTAAAGGTTAATTATAGCTCAGCTACAGAAATAAGATGGTAGATCTAGCAGCTAAAGGCTAAAACCTTTGTGTCTGTGCTTACAGTCTTTGTTGCTAATCATATGAAAAGATACACATTTTAGGTTTGTCCTCTGCATGACTAAAGTGAAAGTCTGATCCTATTTCTTTGTAGGCAAATATACTAAGAAATAATCTAGGATTTACATAACCAAGGTTTAAATTAATAAGATTTGAATGAATGTTAGCCTTAGAGTCTTAAGTATTTTGAAATTTTTGACACCTTCTCATGCATTTGAATTTAATTCTCTTCACAGTGTGAACAGCATCTGTTTTATCTTTTTTTAAGATAGAATTTTCAGAAATGCTTGGTAATGATCAAGCAATCTCTCTAATGAAGAAAAGGCAAATACCTTCTGACCTCACGAAACAGAGTAAGATCTGTGTTGAACACTGCTGTAGAGTATCATGTGAGATGCATGATTTTATCTGAATATACAGTTTTTTCCTGTTCTACTGGACATCCTTGAGGGCTTGACAACTCATTCGTTGCTGCTATCCTGTACTGAGATTTTCATGTCATCTTGTTTTAAATTCCTTTAGTTTTCCCTCTGTAAATAGTGTTAGAAGGAAGTATTTGGGTCCTACTGTATCTCTCTCACCTGTATAATGACAGTCGGGCAACCAGATACACCTTTTCATGGAAGAAAGCAGGGCTAGAACAGCTATTAGCCCTTGTTCCTTCTAGTATTGCACCGCTGGCAACTTAAAACTCCAGACTCTGGCTTCTCCAAAGCTGCGGAATGTCACTGCAACACTGCGCCAGTAGCAGAGAGTGCGGGTACCCTGCTGTTGCCTTCCCCACCCTGCAGTGCTGTGCTGTTGAGATGGCTGCCCAGGGAGATAACAGGGATCGTACCCAGTTTGGGGGCGTAAAGGGTGCTTTAATTCCCCTTCCCGTATTGACACTGCATCCTTCCTTGGCAGTGGCAGATACCCAGTGTTTTTCCAGGTGTCTTGGGTGGTAGATAATCAGACTTTGATGAATTTTAGATGTTATTAATACACAGAATATACCTGATGCATTTGCTTTTAAAGGCACCAAGAAGTTTGTGAGATTTTGGTGAATCTGTCTGTCAGCTATACACACTGGAACAGAAACAGCATATGAGACCAGAATTTATACTTTACAGCTTGAAACTAGATTTTTTGATATCCTATATCTGTTAGATCTGGGGATTGCAACAGCTGCTTTACCAACTTATGATTTCAGTTTTGTTTTGACATTCCTGC
>NW_009611135.1:14598-34131 GCF_000690535.1 Cariama cristata | reverse complement strand
CTTGCATATGAATTTATTCCCTTCTTGTATTACTGCTTTGGAAAAAAGCTGCTTCTAAGCTTGACTTTTGATAACTACATTTTTAATTGCACACACCTTTCTTGGGGAACTGGACAATCTTCTGATCTTGCATGTTGATTTGGCTTCCATTATATAAATTTTCTTTCTTTCATTGAAACCACGTGATGACTAGGTTGTTGTATCCATGAGCTCTCCTCTGAAAATACATTAGCGGCAGTGCCTGAAGGAAAAAGTGAGTTTATGCTTGTTTTAAACCATTTACTTATGTCTAGGTTCACTTTAACTGCTTATTACTTCTTTCAGTAAAACTGTAATAATTGTACTTGGGGGAAAAAGGGAGATATTTTCTTAGAAATGCACAGTACCTTTCTGTTGCAGTCCTTTCTTTCCTCGTAATATTTGGGTTTGTGATATGCATTGTATGATCAGTGGTTAAGTCTTTTGTTGCTCACACCGTCCCAGCTTACTGGACTTGCAGTCCCAGTAAGCCACTAAAAAGAAAATCCCACATAATTTAGAAAAAAACTAGGGTAGTGAAATAGGCTTTCAAACCATTGCTCCCTGAAAACGCGATTGCGGTTCATAGACCTTTAAATTTCTGAGTGCATAGTGGATTAAAGGCTACCTACATAATTTCAAGCTATTAATCAGTTCAACACTGCTGTACTGGTCAGGAAAGGTCTTTGAAAGATGAGGGAGGCCTGCTTCAGGTGGCTTGCAGGGCTGGGGTATGGTAGGGGTTGTTCCTCGTTCTATTTCTTTCTCTTTCATAGGACTATTCACAGCCCCGGGGTTACCTGTGGAACTAGTCTCCTTCACTGGGGACTGAGAAGTGTTTCGCTTCCTCAGTTACTGCAGTTGCTTGGCTCAACTTTATTCATACTCAACTGTAAATGCCATTTTTCTGGACACGCCTCTGCTTTTGTGGTTTGAAGTATTTGGTGACATTTGTTGCTCTTTGAAGGAGTCCGATGACATGTTTTCTCTTGCTTTTTTCTATGTCTCTGTTTGCGAGAAGTTCTGACACTCATTCTGGTTGTTTTAATCTTTTTGTCAAGGCTAAGAATTCCTGCAGGCTTTGTCTCCTTAGCACCTCAGTAACTATTGAGCTCTCTTTCTGTTTGTTGTTCTTGTTGGCTTTCCTGTTCATCCTTAACAGGTCCCTCTGGCAGATGTAAACTCGCCAGTTAGAGTGGCATTGAGTTGATAAAACATCTTGCTATCACCTTTTTCAGTAGATCCTTCAATGCATCAGTGATGTTATCTATGTATTTTCTCTTATCTCCTTTTGTGTTTGTTTTTTTTTTAATTGCTTTACCTTTTGCTTTATACAGATATTTTTCTCCTCCTTAGTGGGGAGCAGGAGTTCACAGTATCTTGTTTCCTTTCTTTCACACAGTTCTTTTACTGCATTTATTGTGCCATCTTTGATACTTTTGGACAGCACAACCATTCGCTGACAACTAGGTGGATTGGTGTCCCCTCTGTCTGGATTCATTCTGAAATTGCTGCTGAAACGCACATTAGCTTTTTGCAGTAGTTTTTCTTAGCGGACTGGGAAGTTCTTTCTGTTAAATTTGAACTGTGAGTGGATTTTTTGGGACAAATTTCTCTTACTTCTATTACTGAATTACTTCTATTATTATATATGCTCTGGCACCCCTAAGTGTTCTTTGAGTACGCATAAAGTAACGTGTTTGGAAGCTAGGTGCTTCTTAAAATGTCAGAGTTGCCTGGTTTTATGATGTGACTGTGTGCTGCATCACCGCAAGCCAACTTTGCCACCGGACAAGGTTAGGAATAATAATACGTTTTGGATAGCAGCATATATCTTTAGTACCACACTGCAGAAAGATTAAATTACAAAATGTATTAAGGTATATTTAATGCTCTCCCCCCGTCTTCCTTTGCTGGTTTCACTTCTCAGTTGCCGTTTTGTTCTCTTTTCTTAGCTGGAATCACTTTTTATTAATCCAAGATCTTAATTTAAAATGTTTGGTGCTTCTTCCCATGCTCTTTTGCCGCTTTCCTTAGGAGTAAGAACATAAAGCTCATATTAGGGCAGGAAATGTGCTGTGAAGTAGACGCTGAACTGAAACGCAGAAGACCTTAAACTGAAGCTGGTCCTCTTTTTAGATTTCCCCTGCAGTTAGAGACCTCATTTTTTGGAACATGTGGGCTCTTTGCAGACCAAACAAATGACAAGACTTAGGGTGGCTTGCTTTTTAAATTTTTACTGCATGCTTAGAGGGATGGGGTCCGATTCTGGACCTGCTGAAATAAAAGGGTCATTTGGGAAATGGTTAGCTCTTCATTTATTGTAACGTACATTCTGTACATGGCAGCTACAAGGCAGTTACGCCCTTCTCTGTGTGTGTGAGGTTGCCAAGGAAGAACACTGCCTTGAAGTACTCTTCTGCAGTGTCAGACTGAACAGTCACGATTGCGTTTGGACTAGGTAGGTTTAAGAGTAGTTTATTTTGAAGTTTAACTTATGATTGCACTTCAAAGAACCATATATTGGAGCAAGTTGGTACTTTTAACACAGCACGATTAGTAAGACTGAATATATCCATTAGTGGAAGCAAATAAAAATCAGAGTGATATGAAATGGGAGTACTGGGAAATATGATTAGATATATCTGTTGAGGTTTCTGAAGATTACTGCCTGGTCTACGGAGAGCTGGCTAAGTACATTGCACTAATTCCTTCTTCCAGCTGTTATTTTGAATGAAAATGAGCTAAAATTAAATGTTTATTAGATAAACAGTGCTGTAGTTAATCTGATTAATGCTGATTTCTTCATGATTATAAGTAGGAATGAAGGTCTTAAGATAGCCAATTAATATGAAATCTACTTTATTAAAATGTGTGACCTAGAATGAAAAACTTTTAAAATGTCCAGGGGAATTATTCTGATTTTACTGTTTTTATACAAGGAATACTTTGTTCCATAACTTAAGTTTCCTGGGTGCCACTGTCATGGCAAAGATTACTTTTATTTTTAAATGTAGCAAAAATAAACTTTTTCCAGGAGAGAGATCTAGATGTTTCTTCTTTTTTTTTTTCCCCCCCAATTATTCTATATAATACTCATTAGAGAAACAAGAAGTTGCATATGTACTCTCTTTATAATGTAAAAATGATCATTTACTAAATATATGAAACATATATCTTCACCTAAAAGGGGGCCAGCTTTCTTTAATATATTAATATAAGGAGTAAACCTGCTGTTAAAGAAAAAAACTGTTGAAAAATTGCTTTTGGTGGGAATGTATGCCATTGAAGGTATTGTGTATAGCTTTGTATAGCTATTGAATAGTCTTGTATTTAAAACCAAGGTCTTGACTAAACTGACTGTGCAAATAAAGATGATAAATTTTTTAAAGGAATCTTTCCACTTGTGAACTAGATATAAAGAACAGACGACGATCAGAAAGAGAGATCTTGGTTGGATTGTTCCTTCATTCCTTTAGCGCTCAGTTACCATGGTGCTCTAGCAGGATAGTGTAGCTACAAGGAAAATAGTGCTGGTGTTGTGATGCCATTGTTAAAGTTTTTCATGAGTTTCCAATACAAACAATTTACATTTCCTTTTGTGATAGGTTTCTAGGAATTTCTTTAAATAAATACCTAGGAGAGATTCTTCCATTTTAGAGGACCAGAAATATTTAAGAAGGCTTTATAGGCTCTTGTGTTTTGTCCATAGCTATTGCAGGAACTACGTAGCTTTCTTTCAAGGCCAGCACTTTACTGACATACCAGACTGGCAGCTTGTCAGTTCAAGCCAGTAATTTAAATCTTTGGTACTAGTCAAAGCTGTCAGCTTAATAACAGCTTACTGCATAAACAAGCTTGGGGGACTTATTCTAGGTCATTAGTATGGGAAGTTTCACATACTGAATTGATGTTTATCACTGCAGATTATTTGAAAAGCTAGGCTTGTTTGAAGGAAGAGTAGCAGTTTGCTTAAACAGCTCTGCTTTATGCACACAGCCTTGATCACTGGAACAGGTAGTAGTAGTCACTTCAGAAATGGAGCGATATTAGACAGATAAGTTTTGATTTTTGAGGAACTAGAGGGTCATCTGATTTATTTTTTTTTTAAGAGTCAAACAGGGCAGAAGAAGCAGATTGATGTGGTAGACATCTCAGTACGCCATAGTGGGAAAGATCTGCTTTGCAATGCCTTCTGTCATCACAGAGGTCGATAAAACAGCAACACAGGAAGTGGTACTAGTGAATGAGTAATGATGCGTATACAGTGATTTGGCTAGTATGACCCAGTATCCTGGGGACACATCCACATTACAGTCATCTAAATACTTAGTAATACTACATAGAAAATAATCAATACTTCACATCTGTATGCCTTTTTTTTCCCAGAGCCATCAAAATGGTTCAACAGCAGTAGTGTGAAAGCTTCTCACTGGTGTAAGTAGTATGTATGTGGGAATTACTTCCTTCACCTCAAAACAGTGTTATCCCTTAGGGTGATGAGTAAGATGAGTAGGAAACTCTACCTTGTTTGAAGCAAAAATTGAAGAGCAGATGGACAAGGGCAGTAGTTTTAATGTAATCATTAGCTAAACTCTGCCTGTGTTTGACGAATGTGCTATGAGGCTCTAACTGACTGCGACTCTGGAGTTGGGTTTTGTCTCGTTCTCTGATTATGATCAGTCACAACCCCTGCACCATTAGGAAACATAGCAAGACGCTAGTTTGCTGCTTTGGTGCAGTGGTGCCTTGAGTCTGCAAGTCCTTATGGAGCCTTAACGGGTTTGTGGTGACCAGTTGTTAAAAGGGATGACTGGCATGATCCTCCCTAGTTTGTAAAGCTGAAGAGGATTGTGCCATAAGGCTTTCCTAGGAGGAAATTCTGCCTGTGTATTTAGAAATACTGTGATATTTTAAACATTGAACAATTTGACTCATGCTGTTGCAAGCTTCCTTAAACAGTAAAAAAAAAAAAAACAAAACAAAACCTACCTGTACTGTCTGGAAGCATTTCATTGTTGAAAACAGGAGCATCTACTATATAATGATCTGCAGCTATGGTACTAAAATAAGTTAGTATTTCATAGTTACTGATTTTGCTTTAGATTACAGTCAGGACTAATTGCATTCATTTTGCTGCAGATCAGTATTTCAGAGGGAGATTGTTCTTCCTTTTTTCTCATTTAAAATTTGCTTTATGTATCTTTTAAAATTTTCAAGAAGTAAAATATGCCCGAACAGATGATGTGTTCCAGTTAGCCATATATAGCTAAAGATCTGAAAGTTCCCTCTTTAAATGTCTTAAATATTTAATTTCTTGTCTGTATAAGCAATTTTTAAGTTTCTGTTACATGAAGAGTTTCTCATATTTTCTCCTATTATTTTGAATTTTCAAATATTAGATGAGTGAAGCAAAGAAATTCTGATTACTTTTCCAGCTGAAGACATGGGCTGATGGGAAATGTACAGCTGCTTAATCTGTTTTCAGAAATCAGACTGGAGAATATAAAAAGTAAATACTGTCAGAAACATTGCAGAAAACATTATTTAAGCCTTTTATGTTCTGGTCAATGTGGATGAAGTCATGTAGATTCTTTTACATAATGTGCCCCTTTAATGGTCCTGCTGGAAATTGACTTCTTGGCAGCTGTACAGTGCAGAATAAGATGGATAAAGTTCTGTTCCTGTTTCAAAATACTGTAAGTGTGAGCATGTCAAGAGACTAAGACAAAATCAGTCTTTTTTTCTTTTCAGTTTTATCCATTTGGTGTTAGTTAAACAAACTTAAATTAACGAGAGCACATTTGAAAAAAACAGAACTTTGAAACATTGCTTGTTAGTACTTTCTGGAGCGGAATTTTCTTTTTCCTCTGGATCCTGATCCTGCTGAGGAGATAGAAGGGTGTAGTGCTGAGAGTGATGGATCCATGATGAGAAACCTCATTAACTCCTTTATTTGTTCATGAAGGCCTTGCTGGGTCTTCAGATCACGTGGTGTTCTACAAGAACCTTAATCCCATGGGTTACCTGGGTACTGGAAATGCATATATACTTGTAGCCATGGGGATTGGTTGATGTCTCTTTAGTTCTGTTTTAGCAAAGCACATAAGTGGCCTTAATTTCATCCTGGTTAAGCAAAGCATTGAAATCTATGTGTAGATATTCATGAATTCACTGTGGTTCTGTGGTTACAGGTGTTCTGCAGTGTTTTACTGAAATGGCACTGCAGTCCCTAAGGCAAGTCCCCCATGTTTCCAGTTCCCAGTATGAGTTTACAGCTGGTTATAAGTCAATTATCATTTGCTATGATTTCTCTCTCTTGCACCCTGAAGATTCAAAAGTGCTGGAATGTTTGCAAAAGTAGCAAGCCGGAAGAGTGCACACCTCCTTATGTGGCATGACAGAACAACTGAATTGCTTGTTTTTTCATCTTAAAGCTTTGCAGATTTGTGGTTACCACGACTTAAGTGATGAATAAGAACTACCCACACAAGGAAAGAGATCTAATGGTGGCTGAAGGCAAGCAAAATTGAATATATGCTCCATATAAGGCAATGTGTGGGAGACACATTTGTTACATACTGAGTATCTGAGCAAAACCATGTGTCATGTTTCCTTAGGTTCTCAACAGGAGATGTGTAGAAGCAGCAGTGATGACAGGCCTGGCACTCAACTGCAGCATAAACAAGAAGTCCTTGTTTGACAGAAAACACTATTTCTATGCAGATCTGCCTGTAAGTATGCAGTATAGCTGGTCCCTTTATGGCTGTAGGAAAAGGACAAGTCTGGAGTTCAGATGGCACTAGGGGATGAGTGAAGAGATGCTTTTTCTGTTTTCAGTCAGTGTTCTGCTCAGCCCACAGGATGCTGTGCTGTGCCCTGGTGAATAGACAGCTGTACCCTGGTGCTCAGTGATTGAATATGATTGCTCTGATTGCTGACTCCTTGCTTAACTGCACGATTCCGGTAGCTTAATGTAATTGAATTGGGAGCTGGAGCTGCTTTGCCCCTTAAGTTCTCTGTTCCTGGTGTTTAGTACTAATTGTCTGTTAGGGTAAAAGCAGTCTGATAATAGTCCTTCATTTAAAGTGAATGTATAACAAACACAGGTTCTAGTGGTATAAACATAATAGTGTCTTTTTTGTGTGTGCTTAGAGACCTAAAACCATTTAATTTCCCTTTAAAACTTTGTCAGTCAGTAGATCCAATAAATTAAAAAAAAAAAAAAGGGAAACTGAGTCTTTCCAGTATGGTTTGTTGGCAGCTTTCATATTTGGTAGAAGGTGTCACTGGAAGTCAAATGTATTTTGCTGCACTTGATATGGGTGTAGAAATATTGAAATCATTTAAGAACCTGACTTCTGTCATTGCAACAGGATGCAGCACTGTTTGAGCATATTTTCCTATTCTAATGAAATTAAACCTTTCTATTTTTAAACTTTTTTTTTTTGTTAGCTTATTTGTATTAAATGTTCAGTTTAACACTAACCTGTCAAAGGGAGGACACTGGTTTTACTTCCTCTCATTTTGGGGTGAAGATCTGATGACTGCATTAAAAGAAAAAAAATCTGTTTCTCTTTTACCTGAGAAAGATCAGGCATGTTAGCTTATCCTCTCTTTAGGTGAGGTGTCCTGGACATTCAAAGAAGCAGAGTGGGAGGTTGCTCAGGTCCCAAATGAACGTGTAGAGGTGCTGTATTATTAACCAAACTACTTTCTCTCCCACTCTTTTGTTCAGGCATTGGAAATATTTTGAAGTTACACAAAACGTACTCAAATACAATTGCTTACCACCTTAGAAAGGGAATGATGTTACAGTTGTCCACTGGAGACATCGCAGACATGTTTGCAAGCTACCTTTGGTGCTTCTGCTGTTAAACTGAAAACAATCTCTCATATTCTTGTGATGTCTACTGCATAGAAGCTATATGGAAGAATGTTGTCATAGGAAAGAAACTGCATCCATGTGTTTAGAGAAGAGTGAGGTGGAAGAAGGTGTGTACAGCACCAAGTGGACTGCCATTGTCTGCAGACGTGAGTTAACAGGATCCTCTGGTCAGATAAGCATAGAAATTTGGTCAAGGAGATGCTGACGTATTTTATTAGCTTGAAACATGTAATTCTGGCTTTCTACAGGCTGACTTCCACAGTTTAAGCACTGACAATAAACTGCCTGGCCTGTGTTTCATAGTGAAACAGTCTAGTCAGGAACCCTGTAATAAGATGCAGAGTTTACGCTAATGAGCTGTATAGAACAGATAAAATAAATCCAGCTCTTAGGGTCGTTTGACAGTGGGATTATTGTTACTCCTAAAAATGGGGCTTTGGATGGGAAATAGGATTCTTGTTATTTATTGTCACTCACTATTTCAGGCTTTAAAAAAATCGTTTGAATGAAAAGTTTTAGGAGATGAGAAAAGCTGTGTGATTAGCATAGGCTGCATAGAGTCAGTTATTTTATTTTTCTTATAGTGATTATGGCTAGAAGGTCGTGCACTTCATTGCAAATACAAATTGATCTGTTCACAGGGCCAGACTGTTGTTCTCCATTCCAATTCACTGTCACCATGTCTACGTTTTAGAGTAAGCTCGTCCTCCCTGCAAAATATACAAATGCTCCTCCCAATTCATTAAAATCTGGCAGGCTTTTTTTTTTAATTCTCGTCGCTGTGGACATGAGCAGGCTAGGAAGAAGGAAGAGATGAGGGCCATTCCTCAACAGAGTAATTGATTCACTTCTATATTTCTACATCATTGCAGTTATTCCAGTACCTTGTCACTGGCAGCCCCCTTTCTGGCTAGCAGTTTCCCCTTTGAGTGTAGTCCAAGGCATGAGGTGACATTTATCAGCTGTGTGCCTTATATGGGGTTGCAGTGTCTGTCTTTTAAATTGCTACATCAATGAAATTGAGCTTTCTCATTTTCCTGACTTCCACCCCCAGCCCGCCTTCCTTCTCGCTCTCCTCCCCTCTAATGACTAAAGTTCTGAACAGGCAGAGAGGGATATTCAGCCTGATGGGAGGATGAGTGATAGTCCCAACTTGGGGATCGAGGCACGGTAACTGGCTTCAGACAAGATTTAACATGATCCTGGAACCACAGGCGTGGAAGAACCTCTTCTAGTCCATTTCCTGCCCCAAGGCAGTATCAGTGAAATTTATGTCATCCTTGTCAAGTGGCTGTGCAGTTGATTATTGATTATTTCTGCATTGGTGTAGTATCTTATACTTGCCTGTATTGAGGAGTGCTCTTATTTTTGCCAGACCTCCAGCTTCTCACAGTTGTGTCTAATTCTAGACCCATCTTCCAGCTTGCTTCCTTTCCAGCTAAGCAGAATAACTTCTGAATTTACATGTGCATGTGTTCTATCCTCTTATATAGGTCACTATGGAAGATGTTGCATTTTCAGTTTTGTTCTTAGTCTATAATATTTGCACTTGGCCATGCTGCTTCTTTCTGAAAAGTGAATGTTTTATTTGAGTATAAAACTAATTTTGTTGACAGGCTGGCTATCAAATCACTCAGCAAAGAGTTCCTGTTGCGGTGAATGGAAGGCTGTCATACAATCTCTGCATAGACAACAAAATGAGCCAGATGGTGACCAAAACTGTGAGGATTAAACAAATTCAGTTGGAGCAAGATAGCGGAAAGAGTCTTCATGACGACACTAGGAGCCAGACTCTCGTTGACTTGAATAGGGCTGGTAGGCTTGGATTATTTTGTTATTTTTCTCCTCCTTTCTGTGTAAGATGAATCTTTAAAGGTAAATAGGTGACAGGGAACAGGTGAAGAATAAAAACAGCCTGATGTGTCTCTCCTTGAAAATAAAAATTCATCAAAATGGCCATTACACTTGAAGCGGGGGAATACTTGAATTTTTTAATGGCCAGTGGACCTTTCCCATTGCTGTTGTTTGATGACAATTGGTGATGGCAATTGGCAATGGCAAGTTAGAAATTTCTTGGCTCCAGTTTGCTCAAAAGTGTATGTCAGTCATGTATTCAGCTATTTAAGCTCTTGCCACTGTATGCGTTGTTAAAAAATAAATAAATAAATCACAGACCTAGTGAATCAAGTTTGTGTATAGAAGGAACAGCTGTTGGAATTTGTCAGTGCATGAGTCAGACATTTCTTCTAATTATTAGCTTTGAAAAATGTAGATTTTCTCTTTAAATTTTGAATTTGTAAATGGAATGAACCAAATTAGCACACAGCATGGGCAGCAACCTGGATGGCCTAGCCTAACTGGGACACGGTGCTCCGGTGTCCACTGAAGTTAAGGGCTGTGGCTGCTCATCTTTTTTGAAAGCTGGATCCTGAAGCTAAAAACGAGTACATCTGTTTACAGTACCGTCCATTCCAAAATTAGTTTAAGATAAATAAATTTGAATCTGGAATTGGATTGGCTTTAAATGGGAGTTCTCCTAGAGAAAGGCAGAAGAGGAATGTGTCCTGATCTGCATGTCATCAAAGGGTGGAGGATTGTCTGTGGTTTGTCTGTTCCTTTAAAAAAATAGGAGGAAAAGTTTTTATAGCAATCTGCAGCTAGGCCCATAGTGACAGTTACTAAATAATACATGGGGTTGGTTTTTTGGTTTTTTTTTTTCAAAAAATGCCCAAGTGCTTTCATGTGTTTAGCCAGTTGCACTCTAATATGCCAAGATCAAAAGCTATTGTTGAAAGTCTCCTTCTTTCCCTGATAGGAGTCGGCCTCATGGAGGTTGTCATGGAGCCCGATATGTGCTGTGGGGAAGAAGCAGCTGCAGCAGTCAGAGAGCTTCAGCTCATTCTCCAAACACTTGGGAGCAGCCAGGCAGTCATGGCAGGTACTGAAGGGGGAAGGACACGTTCCCTTGTCACCAGTAATTCTCTGGATTTGCAGGAGCTTTGCAGCTTCTGGTTGTTTTGCTCTGTGATTGCTTATGATGCATAGCCTTTTCTAGTCATAGTTTTTACAATCCTGGGAGCCTGTCCTAATGTCTGCCATGCTTCAGGTGTCCTTATGGGCCTGCCTTTGTCTGCAGAACTTTGCAGTGCTAGATTTTATATTGCCTCACACAATAATTTTACAGGATAAACCTAGGCAGGAAGGAATGTCCCCAGGGTTGTTGTGGTGTTTCTCCCTGTCTTTCCTCATCTTGCTTGCCACAGCACTGCAGCACAGATCTGTAGTAAGGATTAGTTGTAGGATATGAAAGTTATGGGGCAAAGTAGTGGGAGTATGAATCATCTTGTGAGTTATGTGTCAGGTCTCAGCTAGTCATAAAATGGGTATAGGCAGTAAACTTGTGCTGGTGTCATGAGTGAGATGGAGTGAATGACAGCGCGTAGCAGACGTGGGTGATGGGGTTGATTTAAGAACCAACGAGAGTGCAGCTTTTACGCTTCTTGATCATTTCACATACTCACTCTCCCTCCCCTCCAGCATTATGTTCACTAGGTCTCAATTTCTCCTCCCACTAGGGAAGTCGCTGCTGGTCTGGGGAGGTGAGCCAGAAAATTGTGTTTGTGCTGTGCCGCAGGCTTGCAGATACCAGTCTCAGGTGTTAGAGGCCAAAGTCCCTAGGCATCCCCTGGCATTTATCTCCGTGCATCTCTCTCATCTTTGGGATCCTCCCCCACCTCCAGGATCTCTCTAACCAAGATCACTACTATCTTTCTGAGACCACTTCCTCTTTTGGGATCCCCTGCTTTTGGTACCAGCTCTTCTTTCTGGAACCCTAAGGCCCCACTCTTCGCAGTAGGTGGTGTGCAGAAGCACAGCATGTGATCAGCCTCCTAACTGGTGATTCTGTCTCATGTCTCTCTATTAATTGGAGGATTCAGGTAATGCCATTTTTGCTCAGTCCTAATGTTGTCAAAATTTACAACCAGCCCATGGTTACAGCTAGCAAATAGAGTTTAAAAGTACAGTTTTGGGAGCTCATCCCCTCCACACATACACCCAATTATAAGCTACCTATTAGTGTTCACAATTTAAGCTATATTTTTGCCTGTGACAGTTGGCCGCACTGTTCTGGCAACAAATTCAGTCCATAGTATAAGTGGATGCATCTCCTGGAGAACTGAGTCAGAGTGGTCCAGGTATCACCCAATGAATGGGATCCAATAAATGTTGGCTAGTGATGCAGATCTAATTTAATGTAGAGGGAAATAATAATTGCTAGACATTATATATATCTCTGAATCTTTTCTCACACTAGTGTTACATGTGTCAAATGGGGCACAGTTGTTAATATTAAGCAGCTGGTTTGCATGCTTCTTCAAAGGCCTTTGCAGACATAGGTATATACCATCATTTATTACTACTGAGCTTGGCCCTAAGATTGCCATTGGAATTGCACTATGATATCTTTTATCACAGTGAGATCTCTGACTTGGAGGAGAGTTCCAGTGTTGGGAATATTTCTCCTCCGGTATAGTTGGCTTTAGAAGTATTTGGAATTTTTTTTTTTCCAGGTGATGTTTCTGAGGGCTTTCTACTGCGGTTTTCCTTCATCATAATTACTTTCTTTCCAATAAGGGCTTTACATTCTCATATTTTACCTTCATTGTACTTGTGTTTTCAGCGAAGACAAGTGCCCAGTTTTATCAGGTGTTATTTCATTAATAATAAACAGATGAAAAGATGATTTCATTGCAAAGTGAAAGGAAAAGAAGCTGGGCTTAAAGTGGACTTAAAGGAGAAAAGCTTTTTTAAGAACATTTGGGGCCTGGCTCTCCTTTCACTTATGCCTGATTAACTTCATTGTCGTGTCACATTGACACCTATGTCCAAGTAGAAGCAGGTTGTGTCTCAAAATGAAGCAAGAGCAGGATGAGACTATCCCTTTTTTGGAACAAGTACTTATTTCACCCCAAAGAGAGAGCACATGCAAAACACTTCCCTTGAAAGAGATGTTGGGTCATTCCAGCACCTTTGTCCTTCATTTGCATGTCTGGCAAGACTCTATGAAGACAGAGGAAATTAGTGCGCTGTCGTCCAGCCTGCTTTTACAAAGTGTACCAAGGCCTCTCTAGTCAATTTACGTCTATTCACCAGAATGAATTCTGAAGCTGTAGATGTCTTCACAGTTTTAACTCTGAGCTATTTTATGCTTTCTTGAATAATGCTACTGTATCTAAACTGTGTTTGTTTCTTTTTATCTGTATTTGAAATTTAAAAAAAAAAACAAACAGAGAGGCTACAGATGTTCACTATGCAATATTGGAAAAATGATGTTTCTTTTGAGTACAACCTCGCCTGTTTGTTTATTCCCACAACTGAATAACTCTGGCAAGCCTTTTCTTCTCAAAAGGGATGTCTGTAGAGGGACAAAACTTAGAAAGATACAGTAATGAGTTACTTGTACTTGAGTCATTAAAGATCTCTGAGGACATTATTCCATTTTGGACTAAAAGTGCAGGATGCTTTTATATATAAGTTTGTATTCAGTTTCAATTTTTGGCAGCCAGGGAAATTTGGATCAGGGAGGGAGGGAGACTGCAGTTTCTTGAAGGAGAGGAAGAAAATTACAAAAAAAAATCCACTACTCACATTTTGTCCTTGAGCTGTAAATTTCCAGGAACATCTTAGTAAATCTGTTCAACATAACAGTAAGTTCTTGTGGTCTATGCTAGGGTAGTATATATCCATCAAATTGTAATTCCAAAAGGTATTTTTATGCTGGTTTTAGAGGAATGGAAGCTCACAATTCGCCACTTTAAATTGCTTGTCTAATTCTGCCCTTTGTTTAAGAGCTGTGAATCAGAAGCTTTTTTCACTCTATGGCTTAGAGGATCTGTGCTGCACTGCACCATGCAATTTTCTCTGAGAGGAATTATGAGCAGTAATTTTTTTTTAAAGTAGTATTGTCAGAAAATTTGAATGATTGGAGTCAGGGTCTTGAGATAGAATCACAAACGAACGCTGTGGTGAGGTGAGTGTTACTCCTTTCTGAACATATGGAAGTCTGATGTTAATGCTGTGCACATCACATGCAGTTTATTAATGCATGTCAAGGTTTTTTACTCTAGTTTACAGGGCAGACTATTCTGTTGATGAGGTTTCCTTTTACAGAGGGTCAGCTGAGAGTGGATGCCAATGTTTCTGTGCATCACCCTGGAGAGCCTTATGGAGTGAGGACTGAAGTGAAGAATATCAATAGCATACGATTCCTGGCAAAAGCAGTAGGTAAATTATGGTTGCTTCATTACAGGAGCATTGTAGATACTTTATGTGGTCTGACATGAAATATGTCAGGTCCCTGAGTGCAGTAATCAGCCTTAAATGCCCTGACTAGCTTCATCTGGGTGTCCCATCTATGCATCTTGCCTATGGTTCCAGAAGTCCTGTTTAAGGTCGGGCTGGGACCTTCAGACTTCGCCTGAGGCACATGACACATGCCAGTTTTCAGTCCTGTCTCCTGATGGACTTTGGACCTGTTCTGTAATCTTGTTCCCAGTCCTGTTTCTGGACTTACCTCCTGCTGCTTCTGACTGAACTCTCTGGATGGACCCTGGACCCAGCTCATCCCCTCACCTTGACTGAGACTGTCAGCGGACCCTGTTAGTAGCCCGTGCCTCTGCCCGTGCTGTTCAGACTAGCGGAACTGCGCCAGACAGTGAGGGCACTGCTTCTGCTGTGGTTACCCTTGGCTCCTTGGCTTATCCCTCCTTGTGGAGCAGTCCTGCTCTTGCTGCTCCCTGACAGAATAAATCTTAGTATTGGATACTCTGGGGATAGCAGCCATGTTAGTCTGCAGTTTTCTTGCACAGCTAACCTCTGCCTGCAAGAAGAATAAAGGAGGTGATTCAGTGCCTAACATTAGTACTGAAATATGTTAGCAGTAGCGTTGTGTCCTCCAATGTAGATGATTGCTTTCCACTGAGTACGGTAGATGGTGTGTATGAGGTTTAGATGCAGCTTGAGTATGAGCAAGAAAGGATGATTATTACATTTCCGAAAGAAAACTCAACTGGGTGATTGGAAGGTCACTAGGAATGTATGACTTGGCTGCAGTGCCTGGGAGAAAATGTTTTCTATTTAAAGGGAATGAAAGAAGATGAGGAAAACACACAAAGAAGGAAACAGTGCTGGAGAGAGACAGTGACTGATAATTCTGCCTGTAACTACTGCTGTTGATTTCATTAAGGTTAAAACAACAAACTATGCCATTATTGCATAGCAGTGAAAAATGAAGTGGAGAGTACAAACGCTAATAGTACAGTACAACAAGCTCTTTTTTCTTTTGTTTCTGTCAGACTATGAAATACAAAGGCAAATTGAAGAACTTGAAAATGGAGGAACAATTCTGAATGAAACAAGAGCCTTTGATTCCAAGCTTGGGTGAGTTTTTATTCTGGAGGAACATCAGGAGTAGCAGCTTTAGAGTGCCACGGATACCTAGTGATGATCAGGAGAGGTAACATAGTATTGCTCAACTTCGGTCTTCTAAAGCTAATGTTCACAAGCATAGCCTCCTCACAGGTAGTAGTTTATTCTTAAAGTTGAGGCTTTTTCAGAACAGATTGTGTGCTACATCAAGCAGTGTCTGTGTGAAAATGACTGCCCTGTGAAGTTTTTGTTTTGTGCTTTTGCCATAAACTAATTCCATGGTGTACCTCTTCCCACATCTTACTTGTTTTGTTTTTATTTTAGGTGCACTGTACCAATGAGAGACAAAGAAGGAAAACAGGATTATCGGTATTTATTTTTTTTAACAAAGTTAACATTTCAAGAACTGAGAATTTATTTCATTTTATAAGTGTAATCAGTGTAATGAGCATGTCAAGTTAGTCAGCACGGTGAGTATGTATTGGAAGTTTACCTTCCACTGGAAGGGGAAGAGACCTATCAAAATCAGTGCTAGTCTGAGCAGTTCAGGTCTAGAACTGTGTCTCATCTCTGCTAAAACCCATAGACCTTTCCCAAAAACTAAGCGGGAGTACCTTAGCTCAGAGTGGGTAAGCTGAAGGCCAGTACAAGTATATTCTTAAGAATGCTTGACTTAAAACATAAGAATGTTCTGAGTGAAGCATTGCTCCCACTTTAAGTAAATACTGAGGGAAATGCTTTTCAGATAGCAGACCCGGCCTCTCCATGCTTAAATTCTGTGATCATAGATCACAATCACTGTTTGAAAATCCTAACTACTGTTGAAAGGTGTCAGTGTTCATAGACGGGTTTCTACCTTAAGATCTTTGTAGACCTAATGAAGATGTTACCTTGCTAAGTACTTCTGACCTTCCACCAGTGTGAGATGACAGCCATCAAACCATAAACAGCCACCCAGGAAGGATTTAGCCAGAGGACGAGGGGACAAGGCGTGAGTCCTGTTGGGAAGCAATGCTGCTGGTAGCAAGTGGTGGGGCAATGTTACAAAGGAGCAGCATGGCTGCTTAGTGCCTTAGCAGGGGAGGCAGTCACCGTGGTGTCTGGACGGGATGGGGAAGGGTGATGCAGCTCAGCGATTGCCAATTGCTCTGGGCACCCTTTCTCCTGCTCTGTACCTGCCTGCCTCCTCCCCTGCTTAGGGCAGTCTTAGCACCGATCCTCGCAGTAGTTCCCTGTCTTTGCATCCCTGAGATGGTCGTCCTGTTACTCCCAGAGCTCACTTCCCAGCTGGAGAATTGTAGATCTGCAGGAGAATTTTCAGAGCTTCTTAGCTTTGGATATCTGTGTTCCTGTTAAATCCACATTATGTTGTACCACTGATCTTACTAGAACAGAGCAAGGATTTTGAAAACATCCCACAAATTTTAAATTTAAATCTGCTTTTTAAATTACTGTTTGTAGAAATGCAGCAGAAAAGGCATACTTTTTTGATGCCCTGAACTGGATTTCACAAATTGGAGGATTTTCCTACACCTGTTATCCTGATCATTTTGTGAAATATGGTAGGGACTGTAATGAAGCTTATTTAACAAGACTAATTCGAACAAATGCAAAAGAAAATTCATTAAAACCGGTGAGTCTAAGAGATTTCAAATAAAGACCAGAAAAATTATTACTAAGATTATGATCAGTATTAAACTGTGGTTTTCAGATTTTGTGTAACTTACTGCTGTACATTATACATTAAACTTAAAGTCTATGTTTAGGCAGATTTGAAATAGAAATTATTATATTAAATGTAGAGGGTGCCCAATGTCCTTTATTCTGATATTTTTGAACCCCTCATTTGATCATGTAAGAGTAAGGTTTGTGCTTCAATCGCAGTTATTTGAGTTGTTTCAATTGGCCTTCTCTTCAAGGGAGCCTTTTGTTCTGTGATGGCACCCTGCTGAGCACAGAAACTTTGCTTTTAGCACAGCATGAGATTTCATCAAGATTTTTGAAGTTAGTCTGGAAAAGGTTACAGCCTGCCTGGATCACTCTTGGCAGTTGGCTGTCAATCTGGGTTTTTCCCGGCCAGTCCACTCCCGTTTTTGTCCAAATCCACAATTCATGCTTGATGGCAGGAGGAGTAGGTTGTTTCCATATGTATTCTTACTGGTTTTATTGGGGTTTTTTATTATTATCTTGGGTGCAGAAGTGTTTTAATTAGTCTTTTTCTCTCATCAACTCTAAGAAAGAAAATAGAGGCTTTGCAGGAGTTCAGGGGCTGGCCTCTTACTACTTAACAATGATCTACTAAGTAATGAATTTTTAATATTTCGTTTAGTTGAAATAGTAATACAACTTCCAGGTAAGTATAAACTTGTGATATAAATTTTATTCCTTGTTGTTTAGCTTCTGACTGAAAATAATTATAGAGGAGTTTTTCTTCGCTTTTACTAGGTTCATGCCAGAGCCAAACCTTCCTCCATTGATTCTGTACGATGCGAAATCTTTGCCAGCTAATATGAACCATCAGCAAGTGGTAAATATTGATTGGATTCGTGAGAGGCTTCCTGACCTCCCCAGTGTGAAGAGAGCAAAGCTTGTTGAACAGTATGGGATTCTTCCTGAACACAGCTTCACCTTATTGGTAGGTCTATTGATCAAGTGCTAAAATAAGCCTAGAAACTTCAAAGTTGCACCACTTTTGAAAAGATTTACAAATGTCATATTAACCTGCTGTCAGTTCTCATGGATGTTTTTTATTTGGAAATATGTCCAGTGCATACTTTGTACCTTGGAGCCATATACATAGAATAGTGGGGAAAAGAAATCATACACAGTGCACCTAGCAGTGTTTCTCATGCAAGGTGCAGTCCAATAACTATTATTTAATATTGATCTTGTCTGTCTACACATGGATGCACCCATGACTGACCACAACAAATGTACAATTTCCTGCTGGCAAACCCTTATCTGCAAGTGCCTGCTCTTCTGTCTTTGGGTCTGGTACAAGGCTGGGCACATTGTCAGTATTTAACAAATTAATAGATGTGTTTTTCTGACTGCGGAAGCAAAACCCAAAGTTTAAATTGTTCAGCTTCATGTGCTTGTTGATCTAGCTTCCATATTATTTTGAAAAAAAAACCTCAAACTTGCTCTTAGGTAAATACACCAAGTGACTGTACAACATCAACTTTGGCCTCACAATGCCATTTACTAGGGATAGGTTGTGGCAAATATGGATATAAACAAGGAAGTGACAGCAAAATCTCATAAATTCCAAAATTATTCTAAAGGAGTTTGAGCTTCTTAAATACAAGCTGCATCATCTCTGTTTGCCAATGGTAACTCTGTGTGGGGGTTAGCACACCCACCCAAGATTAGGCATTTCGCATAGCCAGCTAAGCTAGGACAGTGTCCTGCTTTGGTTACCTCTGTGATTAGTAAAGACAGAAGGAAAAGAACTTCTTTAGAGTAAGATTCAGAGCGGAACCGTAAGTACTTTAAATTGTCCTGTGGAGGAGAGCAGTGCACTTAACTACCTAATATCCCTCCTTTGTGTGTCTGTAATTTAGTACACTTGTTCAGAAGCTGATTCTACAGAAAAAAAAATGGTTCTTTCTTCTGAAGAAAGCTGTTAGGAAAACTGCTTTTGTGGTGGTGTGCCATTTTAGTGAGTTGCAGATCTTTTACTGTTTGGTGGGCAGGTGAGTCATAAGTCTCATCAAAGTCGTGAGGCTGCAGTGATAGCATCGAGAGGTGTCAGTAGTTCTTACCTTTCTATTTCATTGTGTAAGGTGCAAAATGTGATTTCGCAGCCAGTATTCCTGCCCATACATGCATTTTTTTCACATCAACTTATTTCTCACGTATTAAAATAAACAGAGCTCAGAAGGGTAGATAGGTCCTGAACTTTGTTTTTCTGACTTTTTTTTTTTCCCTTCTTCTCCCTCTCTGTGGGGGGTTGACCCTGGCCAGCTACTCAGTGCCACGGCTGCTTGCTCATTTCCCCTGCCAGTGGAACAGGGAAGAGAATAGGAGGAGCAAAAGCCAGAAGGCTTGTGGTTTGAGATAAAGACACTTAAATAAATGAAGGAAAGAGGAAGGGAAAAACCCAGAAGTGATGCAAATGCACTCACTCACCACCTCCCACAAGTAGACTGATGCATAGCCAGTCTCTGACCAGTGACAATGACTACTTCCCCCCAAAT
>NW_009611135.1:0-14575 GCF_000690535.1 Cariama cristata | reverse complement strand
AGGGCATTATATGGTATGGAATGTTCCCTTGGTCAGTTTGGGTGAGCTGTCCAGGTTGTGTCCCTGCCCAGCTTCGTGCCTCTCCTCAGCCCACTCGCTGTGGGAAGCAGAGTGGGAAAAAGAGGAAGTACTGCTCAGCGGGTGGGTTGTCAGCACTGCGTCAGTGACAAATCCAAAACACAGCACCCTCGTCAGGAAATAAACTCCATCCCAGCCAGACCCAGTACACCCACTCCTTTCACTTGGCATCAGCCCACTTCTGGCAGGTTTCAGTTTTGCTAGTATTGGTGGCTTCTGCTGGTTTCTGTCAACTGGCCCTATATATTTGCCTCATCAACTGCGCTGTCTTGCCAACTGTTCTCTGAAATCCACTATTGCCTTTGCTTTTTCCCTTGTAACTTTTTTCCTTTTCACGACGTGTAAGACAATTAATGAGCTCCAAGCTGAAATCTGGGATTCAGCTTGTAATAAGATAATGCATCCATTTGAATGCATGAAGTGAATGCGTTCTTCATTGCGGGTCTTCTTTTATTGTGCATTAGAATGTCAGCATGTATGCTCTCCATAAAAGTTGCTTGCCTGTTCACTGGGAGACTAGTTAACCTTAATTCATCCGAAAACGGTATGTCCGTTGCTGTGTTTAGCTTACATCAGAAGTTGTAGAAGATTGCTGATAGGGCCAGATGCACAAATCTAATGAGCATTCTTTCAGGTTAGAGCGCCCAGGAGTGCTCATTAAATAAATGGCAGTGGTAGAGGGATGACTCTAAAATGCAAAATCTCTGTTCTGCACCAACTTGTTAGAGAAAACATTATGTGCCAAAGTTATAATAAAACAATACCATACTTCAGCATGCAGCTTAGTTTCCAAGCTTGCTTCCTGAGCTTTATTCTCACATACAATAGCTGCCTGTATGTACTGCAGTACTGAGAATCTGAGAGTCCTGCTTTGCCTAATTGCAAGATGTACTGAAATGGAAGGAGAGCGTTACCTATTAATGTCTTTATATCTGAAATTTCTTAAGTGTAAACTGCTGCATTTTTTACAGTTTTGTCTAAATTGTGAAAATAAATGAAGTTTCTGATTTTCTTAATGCAGAACCATTCTTATTCATAAAGATACAATTCGTTGAGCCACATAGACTCCGTGGTATTTGAGTACTCAGTTTCTGCATGCGATCTTTACTTTTCTGTGTAAACGGGTAGGCTGGCAAATACTTCTCTCAAGAAGGATCTCTGACATGCTTGCCAGTTATGGTATTATAATACTTTCATCTTGCTTCCTATTGAGTCAAAAAAATAAGAAGTATTGGCACAGACGTTAATGTGATGTTTTGTTTTGAAGCAGCATGCTGAAGTCTGCGGAAGTCCAACCAAAAAATAGTTCAGTTGTCACCATACAGCATTAGAAAAAACCAGTCTGATCACTTCCTTTCTCATCTGAATTCCAAGTCTTCCTGTGCGCTTACTGTTCCTTTGCTCACTCAGATGGAAGTGGCCGTCCCACTTGGGTGTTGGCTTATTGCTTTGGTAGAACAATTACATTGGTCAATCCTTCAAACAGTCAAAAGTTGAGATGCTGTAGAAGTTGGTTTTGACCATTTTGTTTATGACATGCGATCCCCATACACATTGGTGTCCAGGTGAATTGATGCTTATTTTTAGAAATTAAATAATTTTGTAAGGAGCTGTAGGAAAAAGTTTGAACTTTCTTTGACTGCTCTCCTTGTCTGCTTTAATAGGCTAGATTTTCTGAGTTTTTTTCTCCTGACAATCTTGCACATTTTTGCAGCAATTGTTACCTCACAGTTGGTTATTGTAGGAACTGTGATGGTGAAAATGGGAATAAGAAAGCAGAAAATGACATTTTATTTGTGAACATTGATGTAGTTTTCTTCTTCAGTTCTTCGGGAAACATTATTGGTCTTTAAAAGCATAAGTTTACCTTACAGACCCAATGTCCGTAAAGATTATACCCATGGTAAAATAATGTATTGTTTTGAACTTGTTTAAAAAGCATCTGAAATCACTCCACCACTAGGTTTTTTTGACATCTCAGAACTGTTAAATGATAATTTTAAACCATGTTTAAGAAAGAAATTTGCATCTGGTTGAAATGTCGGTATGTCAAATTTCATGCCAGTGAGACTCTAATGAGTAAGTTACAGCATATTTGGCATGTAACTGTGAGCACCGAGTGGGCCTGGATCACAAACACGGTGCTGCAATTCCAGATTTCTGGTTTTCCTTCTATGAAGATTAAAATACGTTATTCAGAATTAAGGGAGAACAGTCAGTTAGCATTCCTGTAAAGCAGCGTGTTAGAGCATGCAGTGGTTTTGAGCTCCAGTCTGTTGCGAGGGACGGGGTGTGTGTGTGTGTGTGTTGGTAGTTGGAGTAAATTTGGCAGGAAGGAAGTTGACCAAGATGCAGAACAAATTAAAGTCAAGTTCAAGTAGTACAGTATCTAGGAATTGAAGCTAATCAAGTTATGCCTGCATTTTTGTAGTATGGCAAGAAAATAAGGAAAACGTTTCATTTCTGTCAGTCATTTTGGTGTTTTGACGTTCTGCCTTATTCATTTCAGTCTAGCATTGCTGGGTTTTTCCTACTCTTTGGCTACAGAAAATGACAGTCACTTACAAAAACCTAAAACAAAATGTAAAGGAATTTTGGGGAATATGTCTGGTTTTATGTGTACAAGTAGCAAGTATGGGATTTGGTACCTGGTAGCAGCATATGTAAGTCTGTCTGAGTATTCCTGGGCTTTTCTGCTCTTGCTGCCTGGAAATCATCCAATTAAAATGTGAAGGCTGGGTATGTTTGTCCTTGATTTTCAAAGGTCTGGCAGCAGGGTCAGAGCTGTAGCTCCAGCCAGGCTGTTGGTACCCAGAAATCTGAATGTGCCCAGTGCTAGAGATACAGCGTCTAGCCTACACGTGATGAAAGTGTTGGACGTGCTGCATCTGAGTTGTATAGCCTGCATTCAGACATGTGGCATCTGCAGACATTGTTTTTGGGTGCATAATGTTGTAGCTAGACCTACTCTGCCTGGAGGGTTTGTAAAACCTTCTGCAGCATGTGTAAGGAAACCAGCATTTATACATGCTCACTTTTTCCTACTGAAATTGGACAGGTGCTTTTGTGGAAGGGAACCCGCTGTTTAAATAATCAGTGTTTGTTTGTGCTACTGAATCCTGAGGTGAATTAGAAAGAGTACAGTATTTAGTAATGCATCATTTTAGTAATTCCACTTAACACACACACAGTTTTTAATCAGATTTACTGTACTTTGGTAATCATGTCATTCCTTTACTGTTTGTTTTTTTTAAGCCAAATTTGTTCCTCTAGTCTGTTTAGCCTTAGATTTTACATAATTTGTTTACAAAGTAACTGCTAGTTAAATTTGTAAGAACACTGGAAAAGAAGGGAATGATCTCTGTGTCTATTAGATAGATAACTAGGGGGAATTAGAAGGTTTACCTTGGTTTACCTTGGTTCACAAAAGACCTCAGTGGCTTTCCTGGGCTGAGAACTTGGGTTTCTTTGCTCACGGGTCGAGGGGACAGGTCTAATTTTTGTCACACCAGTTTTACAGTGCATCAACCATTAATCTAAGTGCATTTTGTTCTGTTTCACAGAACAGAGAGCAGTACTCTGCAGTCTTCTCAAAAGCCATACATCATTACCAATGAAAAATGTGGTATCTAGAGCTGTTGGAAGTTTGTGTTGTGAAAGTTTCGAGGAGGAAAGTCTAAAATTCTGTATTGCTGCGGTGATAAATTGCTTTTAAAACCAAGGGCAAATGAGACAGTTTTGATGGGGTGTGTTTGAGTGGGATAGTCGGGCTTTGGTTTAGTGTGTAACTGCATTCTTTTTGCTCGGAACTGTTCAGAGGTCTGACTGCAGTCAGACCGTGCTTGGGACATGTTTTTGCTGTGATGCCGCTATACTTAGAATAGCTCCTTGGCTGTCTCTAAACTGTTACCTCTCAACTTCTGAGGGCTGGCTTGTCCTCCTGTGCATTTATGCCACACACTGCAGAAGTCCAGTGGCACGCTGGATTTGGATTCCTTCTTGAAAAGGCAGGAGCTGCCACTTAATCTCTCTTCAGCCTTCAGTAGACCTAATGAGTTCTGTGCTATGGTTAAAGATCCATCAATGCCTTGATGACAAACAGCACAGCATTCAACAGACTGTGCAGTATCTGTTCTTCTAAAAACAATCTCAGATTTCACTTAGGCTATAAATTGAATCCCCTACTGTCACATCTTCTGAGCATTTAGGGTGCTGTGGAAAAGCTTACGTAGCTTCTCTGAAAAAACTAGAAAAATAAAACCCTGCTTCTTAGAGTGTGACCTTTCCATGTCATTGCAGAGTAAATGGAAGCTAAACTTACTCCTTCAATCCAAAAATAAATAGAAGTGATTGCAAGATCAAGAGTGAAATATTGTAGACAGTTTCAGGAAAAGTCTGTTCTTGGTAAAAGGTAGCATGACAGCCTGTTAGATGGCAGCATTATATTTTCTGGCATGATACATACTTAAAACACATGAAAAGATGAGAAAGCTTCTCCCCAAATACTAATTTTAGGGAGGAGTTAAGAGAAAAAAGATCGCTCGTTGATTGGAAGTTCCACTGAAACAGAGAGGCTGGCAGATAAGCTGTATGTACCTGTTCTAGACCTAACTGTTTGCTGTTATGTTAATAAAATTACTCCATAGCCTTGTGACTTTGCAATGAATTCACAAAACCAAGTTTACTTTAGGCTTGAGCGTTTATACTCCGAATGTAATTGTATAACTAATCGTGTTTGCACTATGGTATCTTTTTGATGCATTTAACTTTTCTTAAACAGAATGAAGATGGATTAACAGAATTCTTTGAAAATGTGGTAAAACAGACCCAAATGAAGCCAAAGAAAGTGATCGGCTGGATTCTAAATGACCTGCTCAGTCATTTGAAACAACATTCCCATACAGTAAAGGAAAGGTCAGGCTTCTTGATTACTGCAGTGGTGAAACAAAAATGATCCTTTTCTCACGTACCATGAATAGTATCGTGTCACTCCACTGCTCACTTCTGCTTTAGTTATTATCTGTGAAATTTGTTACGCTGGGCAGTACTGTGGGGGCCTTGATGCCGTCATGGTGAATGAAGTTAACCAAATACCTTACAGAGAAGAGGACCGTGTAGTTAAGAGTAGTAATCAGAGGCTTCCTTCTTTGGAATATGACAGTGGTAAGGCACAGTCAAACTATCAATACCAAAGTTGAATATAGTGTATCATGAGGAGAAATACCAGCTTGTCATGCCAAAGTGTGTGGTCTTTAGGCAAACAACAGTAGCCTAGATATAGTCCTTCACCTTATTCTCTGAGGTAACTTCTGCCCCCTTTTTCCCTAGCCCAGTCAGTTCCTTTCTCCTGGCTGACCTTCTGAACCTTCTAGAAAAAAAAGAAATTTCTTCTGCAGCAGCAAAGCAGGTAAGTACCTTTTTGATTTTACTGTACTTTGAACTCTGGCTGCTTACTCCATTCACGTAGCAATTTTAAAATCTGTGTGTACCAGTGCATTGGTTGCTTTAAAAGGAAATTATTTAGAGCGTTGATCAAGGATAAATTTTGTATCTATACTATATACATATAATAGATTAAGATCCCTTGTGTGTATGTAATCTTACAGATACGTCTGCACATTCAGTGCTAGAAGGGGGCACAAGCCAAATAGTAGATTTAAGCAATGTGAACTGAAGTCAATTAAATAAATCCTGCTTCCAAACAGAGTGGACACTAGATCTCAATTTCACAGTTCAAGTCAGACCTGAGCGAGAGGTGAGTGGGAGCTAATCCACAACTTGCAGTTAAGCAG
Source organism: Cariama cristata (assembly GCF_000690535.1). Classification (NCBI taxonomy): domain Eukaryota; kingdom Metazoa; phylum Chordata; class Aves; order Cariamiformes; family Cariamidae; genus Cariama; species Cariama cristata. The sequence goes on along the minus strand of NW_009611135.1, from coordinate 8,705 downwards.
AGAGTATCAGTTACTAGGTACTAAAGGACAGTAAGGTCTAAATTCCCAAGAATTAGCATGTGGAAAGGGATATAATTCACCTGAGTGTAGTCACAAAAAGAGTTCTGCTTTGGTGTACCCTTGAGGCAGAAGTGGAGAGATCTGGCCTTTCTTTTATCCTTGCTTCTTTGAGCAAGTGCTATCGTGGACCTCTCAAGCAAGTACTGATGGTAAAGCTAGTTTCTGCCTCTTTTTAAGTATCATCTTGGTTAGGACAGTCTGAAAAATCAGCTCTTGATGATTTGTATCTAAAATTGTGAACTGCTTATGATGGGTACGGCGACTGCTGTGTCTATAGACAAAATTTGGAGAATTTTTGTGATAGGGAATAGTCTGTCAGTCACCTTAAATTGTTGCTGGCTCATTTACGTGGAATGCATTGTCCTTTCAAATTAATTATTATCCTCTAGATAAGTACATTAGATGACTGCTTCTTCTCAGGTGTTCATCACTGAAACTGTTAATGAAGATACTTAACTTGCCTTGTCTGCTTTCAAGCTTTTAACACTCTGAAATACACAGGATGGCTTTCCTTCTTTCTAGCACACATTGATTTAATCCAAGTACAACTTTGGAACAGTATTGAAGTCAGTTCACCTTTTTTTTTTGGCATGATTATAAACCGTTGCAAATGTGGCTCTTTACCCTACTTGAAGACACTTGAACTTCCTGGTTTGGTGTTTTCTTTTTTGGAGATGTTTGTGGTTTGTAATTCAGTTGGTCTTGTTGTTGGTCTGCTTCTGTCAGCTGCATATGACAGGTGTCATAGATAAGGATTTAAGTGCCTGACTTCAGGCATGTGCATTTGGAAATTTTGGATTGGAAAAGTAAAAGCTTCAAAAAGGAGATAAAGTATTAACAAGAAAAGCAGTGGAATGCAGAGTGGTTCTGTGCCTGAGGGGTTATGGCACACGCACCGGTTTGGTGTCAGCATTTGAAAGGGAAGCTTCAGAGCTCCAGTCTCAACTCTGGGCTTCCTTGTGGAGGTAGAGACAGGGTACTAATGCTCTTCTACAGGAGTTTCTTGCCTTGCGATATCTTTGTGTGCCAGCACTTCTGACAGGTTACAAAACGGCAAGAATTTCAGAGATGCTTTTTTTGTTTAATTACCAACTCCTTGTAACGTGCGTGTTGTCCTCGGTGTTCTGAAATTGGATACAGAGAAATAACAGTACTGTGTGCCATCACTGAGTGATGCTATCAAACTGCAGAAACCTTGCCACATTTAGAAAAGTATTTTGGTTGCCTGGATGTTGGAAGAATAACAAATGTTTATAACAATTCTCAGCAGTAGGCAGAGATAGTGGATGGCCCGAGGGCAGAAAGGGCTATATATACACAACAGCAGATGAATTGCAGTGCTTGGGGTGGGAGACTGCAGTGGTAGAGGCAGATCCAAGGAGAAAGAATGGAAGGGTTCGATGGGGTGAGTACACAGACGTGCGTACACATACACGTGCAGATATGCATACGCATACATGCTCGCTGCAGGAAGCTGTTAACGGTTTAAATTTTTTAAGAGGTTTTGTGTTTGGTCTGTGCTGTATAAGGCACTAAAACACTGGCAGATAAAAGCCTTGAGCACTGATTGTAGACACAGAACATTGTATGGTAGGATGCACATGCCAAGGAAGGGGCGCTGTGTGCTTACATAATTACCACTTGGGTAATCACAGAGCTCACGCCCAACGTGCCATCAAATACGGCATCCTACTCCACAGGTCTCCGGAGCAGTTTCAGACTGGTGCGTGTGTGCAAAGGGGAGCAGCTTCCAGCTCTGCCAGTGTGCAGAGCTGTGGGGCGAACGTGTCCCGTATCGGGGGACCGGCACAGGCACGTGCAGTGGCTCGCCCCAGAGGCACCATTTTGAAGCCCACAGGAGGAGGAGGTGCTGGTGCTGCTCACCCAGGGCTGAAACCAGTCTGGTGGGGAGTGTGCCCGAGATGGGGCCTCGGTCCTCGTTTGCAGGGCTGGCAGGGAGTGTGTCCCTGGCGTCAGGGGCTTGCCTTTCAGTTACGGCGTTGTGGGAAGAGGCTGGTGCCTGGCCCAGGGAAGCAGAAACTTGTCCCTGCTTGCGCTAACTTCTGCTGCTGAGAGCCGTGCTGGAGCAACTCCACAGGGACACTTGTCACGCGTTCAGCGGGGAGCTGTGGCAGGGTACGGAGCAGAGCAGACCCCAGGTCTTGTTTGCTTCTGGAGTTGCACAGGTGACCCGCATAGGAATAACTTCAACAGAGCCACTTGGCACCCCTACTTTAAAGTAGATAGCAGGGGAAATGAGTACAGTAAACAAACCTAAACAGAACCATCTGCTTTGACAATCACGGCTGTGCCATCTGGAGGACTGGACCCAGCCTGCCCCTCACTTTTGTCAGAGGCTGAGGCACAACTGCCAGACATCGAGGCTTCCGTCGCTGGAAAGGAGACAGGCCCAGAGGACTGACTCAAGTGGTACTGCCTGCTGCTTCCCTCCCACCCTTGGCAGCAAATCACTGCAGATAGGGTTTCCAGTTGGAGCGTCCTCGGGCTCAGCAGTCAGCTGGCACGTTCACCAGTTGCAAAATGTCTGATATGATGCCCGCGGCAGCCAGACGTGTAAGTCCTGATTAATTCATCTTGACCAATGGTTTGCTGCTATGCCTGTGTAGGTAGAGACCGCAGAACATCATTAAAATCTAATCACACTCAGGCAAGAATCGATAGTAGAAACTACTGAGATTTTAGTAATGGAAATGAGGCCTGAGATTCTCGGTTTGGCTCTGGAGACTTCATAATTTGATCCTCCTGTTCTGGTGCAGGCAGTTTGTGTAAATGAGTTGAAATCATTTTTTTAAACTGCTTTCTTTAGATTCGTACTCCTTGCCAAGTGGAGAAACACATTTTTAAAAGAGTATCTTTGACAGGTCTTGGCCATATCTCTTTCTGCTTTCCTACGTACCTGTAACAAGCAAGGGCCTTGATAACACTGTTGCTCTGCTGGCGAGGTGGAGATGCTCGTTACCAAATTGAAAAGTACACATGATGCAGATGTCACAGGGAAAATCTGGTGCCTTCAAGGTTTCTAATGGGCCGGCTTTTCTCAGTGCCCGGAGACGTTTGGCATAGGAATAGCGGGGAATCAGAGCTGGATCTCTGACTGTCAAGCTGTCCTGCCCCCGATCTAAGTCAGCCTGATGTATGAGTTGCTCCTGGGTAACTCTGCCATGGTCAGCTGCATAGATTTTGTTTGTTGGAAATTTTTCCCTCCTGCAGCCCGTGGCATCCTGCTTCAATACACACCAGTCCTAAAAGTCACATCTGCCTTTTTCCAGGAGAGCGATATGGCTTATTCACTGTCCAGCCCTTGATTTATGCAGTGCTTCGGACTCTCCGGGGTGTTTTGCTATGGACTGTGCTGTGCAGAGAGGGCAGGGCTCCTTCTGAGGGGGGATGTACCGCGCCGGGGCCTCGGGAGGACAGAGAGGTTCCTGCCTGGTCCCTCAGGGAAGGAGCAGGAGGGGGCTGCCCGGGCTGGCCGTGGGGCGCAACAACAAAGAGGCGAGCGGCTGCAGACAGGTTGAATCTCTCTTGGATATCTTTCTGTCTGGGGGTATTCCAGGCAGCACTGGCACGATGATTTTTAAGTACTGCTCTAGAAGGAAGATCTTGTAGAAGATGTTGTATACCGCACTGATTTATTTAGATAGAAACATCTGAAAGCTTTACTTGTAGCGGTTGTCCCTCTGGCTGCTTATCGGTAACTTTAATATTGTGATCTGCCTTTAACCCTCTTACCGGGAAAACCCACGACGCAGCTGCCACAATAGAGCTGCGTGTCATTACCCTCTCTCAAGGTCTCCAGCAGAGTGATAAGATCCCATAAAAAGCTTTGGGGTACGGCTGGCAAACAAATCTCCTCTTGCGGGAATTGTGTCAATGCACGGTTCTTAAATACCTGTTGTGGCTACAAAATTGTTTAACTGGAGGTCTTTTGTACCAGAAAATTCTTCACCCTGAAGAAAATTGCTGGGGTATTTAAGATACCATCCCACATGCTTCGTTTTTCTAAGTTGTCTTGCTGCCCTGCTGGTTATTTAACAGGCAGTTTGAGTGCCCCTTCCTGTCTCCCCCTCTCAGCCTCTCCTTCATCCTACAGTTGAGTATTTAATGCTGAAATTTTGGCGTGACATCCATTTCCATATTGGTACTCAGCACTGGCCCAAACATGCACCGTTGTCTCTTCTGCTCAGGATGGAGCAGAAGCAGGTGCTTTAATAAGGGTTTTCTTTCCCTCCTCCCACAGCTCTGAAATAAGAGCAAAGGGAATACAGAAATGACTGCCCAAGGAAATTGTTTTTTTATAAATGTTCTCTTCTCTCACGTTTATTCCAGGGCGATAGCCCTGCTGCAGCGTAGGAAAACACACTAGCATTAACCAAGTGATTATTCCGGAGCCCTGGGCTCGCCCAGCATTCCCGTACTTGGAGGTGATGCATAGGCGGGCTGGAGCTGCCGCATTCATTCTGCTCGGCACTATTTTTCTTCTGCTTTGTCATACATATCCTCATTACAGCTTGCTGATGAGGCCTGGTAATGGGATGAGTTACCTGGGATTGGACTTGGTACAATAGTCAGCTAATCGTCAGGTCCCGGGCAGAGACATTTCTCATGGAAATGCGTTTTCTTACTGCTCTCGGGCAGTTCTTGTGAATTATGCGAGAACTGCCCGAGGAACGGCCTTGCAGCCAGCGGCGGCTCAGCACGGTGAGGCAGATGAGGGCTGCGCACGGCAAACCTCTTTGAAGCGGTACCGTCGCTGGTGGTAGCGGGCAGGGCCCGGTACTGCCGTAGGCTGCAGAGCACCGGTTGCGAACCATTCACCTGCGCTCGTGCAGTGAGTGAAAATGCTTTGTCTCGTTTCAGGATGCAGAAAAGGAGGGAGGGTACAAGAGCTTTCTCGGCAAGGCGCAGGATTAAATCTTGGGCTTTAATTTAATCTCGGGCTTCATGTTTAGATAATCTGCTTTTGCTTTAGCTAAAATCTGGCTTTTTGGATCAGTAACTGAAACACTGCCTGTAAACATTGGTGAGTCAAGACACTGACCTTCGCTACTCACTGTGATTTTCAGGTGCTTGCGGAATTGTGGAAGGGAGAAGGGAAGACTCCTCTTGAAATTGTTAAAGAAAAGAAACTCGAGCTGATACAGGATCAAAAAGAACTTGAACGGATCTGCCAGGTGGTGATTGATGGACAAGAAGATGAGGTAATTATGATGGTGCTGGGAAGCTTGTGCACTATGGCGTCTGTGGCACTAAAAAGGGGGTTAAAATGGCACCTCTAATTTTTTCCTTTTGATTGGCATTTGAGGTCTAGAGCCAGTATAGGAGCATTAAAGCTGCTGCTGAGGTATCATCAGGCTTTTCTTCTCCTTTCTTATTTTACTTAGTGTGGGGTTTTTTATAAAAATTGAAGCTTACACAAAATGATCAGCAGAAGAAATTAGCAGTCTGGCTAATGCGCTAAGTCATTCTGAGAGACCATAAAAATTTAATGCAGGAAAGCAAAACTGCGGGGCCCCGTCCCTCTCCAGCTATACTGCCATTAACCTGACCCGGCCACCCCGCCACATAACTCTGATTTTTATGTCATCTGCGGGGATATTAGGGCAACACTGTTAAACTGTTATGAAGCTGGAGATGGAAGTTACCTGCCAGCAAGACATATACTAGTTATGGAATTAGAGACTGTATCAGAGCTGGCAAGGCAAAAATTTTACTTGCGTCTGTCTCTTCACCATGTCCCTGTCTCCCTTCACCGCCAAAGAGACAGGGTCGAGCTGGCTCTCCTGCCTGACGGTGTCCGTGGGGTGGGGAAGAGCCGGACCTCCGTGGCAGGGGCAGCTCCAGAGCTGCTCTCCGCTCTGCTGCTCCGCTGCTGGGCTGTGGCAGCAGCGCAAATGCTGCAGTAGGAAAGACGGGGTTTTGGCTCTTCCCCATCTCCTTGGAAGGACACGCAGAAGCCTGCGTGCCTCATCAGCCTAAAAAGGTCTGAGCTGGGAAACAGGGAAAAAAACCCTTGTTGATCATGAAGGGGAGGTGTGGGAAGAGATCTTGACAGAGTCTAAAATCTGCTTTATAAAAATCAAAATGAAAAACAAGTGCTTATATGTTCTCTGGAGCGAAAATGTAAAAGCAAAAGTGAATAGCTTACTTCTCACATAATCATTGTCTAGATACATTTGCCATTTGGAAAACACCATTAACATCTTTTGAGAACAATCCCACCCACTCCAGCTCTCATTGGGGGATGCTCACAGCTCTGCAAGAGCTTTTGATAAAGAAAATGAGCCTGCAGTAGGTCGGCGTGACCTCCCTCGGGCTGACTCATTTGCCGAGCCTGAGAGAAGTGCTTCTCTATGTTCAGACTGGTGCGGAAGCACAAGTGTGGATAGAAAGAACACTAGAACTGCCTGGCAGGTGCCGAAGCTGAAGGTCCGTAACTACGCTCCCAGTTCAATAACAATGCTTTCTCCCAGAACGTAGTTCCTCTCTGTTTTCCACTGGTTTAGTCAAGCCAAATGCAGTAGCAAGGCCTCACTTCCCAACTTCTTCCAAGTGATCTTCTGCCAAGGCAAAAGCTGCCTTGGAGGCGTGTAACTCACCGCTTTAAACTGCTGCGAGAGCGTACCTGACAAACTAGCATTAGCTGAGTACTTGACAGGAAGAAAAGGAAAAGTACGCCGTGCCTTGGGGTAGTCACTTCTTTAAAAGGAACTAACTTACAAACAGTTGCTCAAGCCAACACTGAGCACTTTATGAAAATGCCGTGTCTGGCTTGTACATTACCTACTCTGCCCTGTGTAGGTAATTTCTAGCAGATCAGGAGTAACGAGTCCTTTTCGTACTGTGACATTACAGAGGAGATTTTAAACTGCCAATAATTTGGATACCATAATGAGTAGCAATACTTGCATTTGTGCTTGGCATTGGCACAGTTGGTGGTTCGCACGTTCGCCAGCCTGCCCTCCGTATCTGCCGACAGGAGATCCTGTCAGTGGGAGCTGTCCTGTTTTGCCCAGTGACTCTGACAACGCAGAGAATGTCTTCCCCACCACGCAAATACTATGGAGGGCAGACGCTTGTCTTTCAGCAGTACTAGCTCCTTTAGAAATGCCCCAAAGTGAAATTTCCTGTGCTTTTTTTCACTGTCTTTACTGAGCTTTTAAATACGGCCCTTGCTATTTTGCAGGTGACTGTGCATCAAACACTAGCCGTCTGATAGGAGGCCGTATTGCTGATCACTTAATTAACTGCTGTGTTGCAAAAGATTCCTTGCTTAAAGGAAATAACGTGCTGTTACAAAACCGCCTACATCTGTGCCTGAAGGACCTCACAAATATTATCAAATAGATTATTATTTGATGTAAATTACTTGTTGTAACAAAACATCATGAAGAGAAGTCTGTCTCCTCTTTCTGGCTCTTTTCCACAAAGTCACTGTTCAGGTTGCAGGCACTGTCAAAATCCAAAAATGTTTTCTGACTTTTTTCAATAAGAGAAGCTCTCTCTGTTCCCTGAAGGCCCTGCTGCTGTAGGGACTTGCTGCTGTCTCGTGGGAGCAGAGCAGGAGCTTACTGCAACACCGAAGGCAGTTGTTGCAAATAACACCTCAGCCCACAATACCATATTCTACCACAATGGTCCAGAGGACAAAAATATTCATACCTTGGCTGGGAATGAGTGATGATGTCCAGGTTTCCTCTAACAGTGGTTTCTGTTGATTGTTAGTGTTTGGATTTTTTTTCTTTAAAGGTTATGGCGATAAAAGCAGGAAACCGAAAAGTTCTGAATAAGTTAATTGGCCTGGTACAAAGAGAAACCCAAGGACGATCCAATCCTGTTCTGGTGAAGCAATTATTAGAGAAGAAGCTGTCAGAGTAGCCACAAGAGAAAAACCACACAAGTGTCTGAAGAAGAGATGTGCTTCGGTCTGGGTGGTCCCCTGCAAGTGGACTTTGGTGCCTCCTCGTGCAGCATCAGGATCATCAGTTCTGCTGCCAGCAGCGGTACGTCCTGCCTTCCCCGGCTGCGTCAGCCAAAGGCCGATGAGCAGAGGAACAGCAGGAGCTGATACAGCCGTTTGCATCGCCCTCACGCCACCGTGGCATTCGGAAATGTGATTTCCACACAGCTGTGGGAAACAAGTTCCCGGGGTGTCCGTGAGTATGCAGAGCGCGGCAGCTGTATGGGTTAACTTTGTAATAAAGCAAGTGTAAACGCGGCTTTTCTAGCTGCCTTTTTGTGAGCAGGGAAGTTCACAGATCTTAACTGCAAGATCTGGTGGGGCCCACTAAGAACACATCGTACATTACTGTGAGCACACTGGCAATGATTAAAACACCTAGCAGTAATTGAGATGACCACATGTGCCTCCGTGCCTAGCAGAAGGGAAAAATGTCCGCTGCTGTCAGTCTTCCTGGTTTCTGAGGGAAAGGGCAAAGGTGGTAGCCGCTTCAGTGCGTGCCTGAGGCTAGTGCCACAAACAGCGGTAAGTGCCTACATCTAAGAATGAGCGTTGAATTGTTTGCTCACCTTCTCCTTGTTATGCCCCCAGACATCAGCTTTGCTGCTCGCAGCTCTTCCAGGTCTGAGGCGCGCCTAACAACGGCCGGCCGGCCGAGCCCGCC
>NW_009611134.1:0-2095 GCF_000690535.1 Cariama cristata | reverse complement strand
CTTTGAGATTCAATCTGCTTCACTACCACCAAACAGTCCCTCCCCACACGGCTCCCAGCATCTCCATAAAATGCGATGAAAATGACTGTCCACGCTGCCTGCCGATGGCTACTCGATCCGAAATATCCGGACGACCGCTGCCTAAATGATCTAGGCATAGCAACATATTAAGCATAGACTCTCATCGCTATTCCAACTACCCCTGGACTATACAGCCCCAGGCAGAGCAGCTCCAAGCCAAACATACAGAGATACACACGCAGATCAAAGCTACGCAGAACCGTACACACAACACAATTCAAAGATGAGAGAAAACTAGCAACAAGAACGACTCTCGGACGGGAGACGGTGTGGGGTCAGAAGACCTACAGGGCCACAACGGTGAGGCGAGGAGGCTCAACGGCAGCCCCAGAAAAAGAGTTGAATGTAACCGTCTGTCACAACAAGATACCGTCAAAACCAAGATGATGCACACACAAGGAGCCTGGCTTCGTGTCCTAAGAAAGAAAGGATGCGGGGAACAAGTCCCAGTCTGTGAAAATGAACAGCTAGAGAGCAGAACTGCTGACAGAGCTCGGAACGATGCCACAAAAGAGAAGCGACTGGAAACTTCTGAGAAACAAGAGCAATCCGCACTTTAAGCTCGTAACGCACGAGAAGTGCCCGATCGTCACTCTGCCGATGGGGACAAGCATTCAAGACCCTAGGGATGGTGCCCAAGGAGTGCGCCGTGCTCCTTGAGCACAAAGAGGATGTCCAGACCCAAGAAAGGCCCAAGACCTACAAGACGGACTAAACGAACTATGCAATGACAGAATCTGGAAACACCCTGCCCGGCACGTTCTGGTCTCATGCTAAAAGGCAACCCGCTCCCTTTGCCTGCTGAAAGAGGAATGTTCCTGGACAGCCCTCTGCCCTGCTCTAACTTTAAAACCTGTTCCTGCAATTCCCAACCTTGTCCCCTCCTCCCAGGCCCTCCACAGCCCTGGGTCATCCCCTTAGCCTTCAGACAGCCAGGGGCACCGAGTCCGTCCCCGAGAAAAAACACAGTGGTTAACTGGGATGTTCCTCCAGTCATCAGATTCCTCTCCGTCATCTACAAAAAACAAACCCAAAAACCAACAACAACCAAAGAAAACAACACCCCAAAACCAAAAAACATCAAACCAAAACTCTACCAACAGCACTCGCAGTAAGCATCGCGTTGACCAGCGCCAACGTCTTCCACAACACCCCCTCCTCAAAAGCACCATGGGATCTGCTCATGCCAGATTGGGATTAAAGACATCGAAGGAAAAAAAACAGAGATAGGAAGAACACTTTTAAAGAGATAGGCACTAGGGAAATAAAGAAAAAACAGGAAAGAGGGACAGAAAATTGAAACAGATGTACAAAAATTGTAAAAAACAACAGCACTAAAGAATGACAAGTAATAAGTAAAAAACAAAGCAAACGGGATAAAGGTAGACAGAAAATGTTAAAAACAATGGTGATTAAGGAAATAAGGAAAAAATGTAAAACTGACAACAGTAAACTAAAACAGAGACATAGAAAGAAAATCCTAAAAGTGATGGCAAAAAAGCAAGAGAAGAAATAATTTAAAAATCCCAGCAAAGGGAAAAAAACAGGTGTAGATAGACCTTCTTAAAAGGGAGATTAGGAATTAAAGGGCAAAAAAACCCCCACGGACATCAAGCTAAAACTGAGAAATAAAATTTAAAAAGCAACAGCCCTAAGAGAAGAAATAATTAAAAAAATAAAGACAGTGAATGGCAAAAAAGGTACACAAAGAGAGGATGTAAAAAGTGATGGGTATTAGGGAAATAAAAGAAAAAAGGAAAGCAATACGGACAGTGAACTAAAACAGACATAGAAAGAAAAGTTAAAGACAGTGGCAATAAGGAACCACGCCCCATTCCCACACCCCCAAATTTAAAATAATGGCAGCAAGTGAGAGAAAAGAAGGACGTTTAAAAAATGACAAGGAATAGGGAAATAAAGGGGGGAAAAAATAAGAAAGAGAGACAGCAAACTAAAACGGAGACATAGAAAGAAAATCTAAAAAATGAGGGCATTAAGGAAAGACAAGTAATAA
>NW_009611133.1:0-404 GCF_000690535.1 Cariama cristata | reverse complement strand
AAAAAAAAAAAGAAATCATCTCTCATCTAGGTGGCCCATTTCTTCATCCCTGAAAAGAACCGCGGTGTGAAGAGCTGCCATTGCTACTGCCCTTGTAGCTGTGCAGGAGCATTGATTCATGGCATGATAGACTATCTCCATTTGGAAGGAACCCGTAAGGATCATCGAGTCCAAATCCCTGCTCCTTGCAGGACTACCTAAAACTAAATCATATAACTAAAAGCATCGTCCAGACGATCCTTGAACTCTGAGAGATTGCCACGCTGCTCGCAGAAGCAGGTGGGTTGTCTTTGCCAACTCAGAGAACAAGTAGGAATTGGGTTAAGAGAGTGTGGACCCTGTGTTCAAACAGCCCAGATGAAGACTTTGGGGACATTAGGGCTGTATCACCATAAATCTATATC
>NW_009611132.1:15444-33030 GCF_000690535.1 Cariama cristata | reverse complement strand
GTCCTTCCCCCCGCCCCGAGCGGAGCTGAAGTGGGGTGGGAGCGCAAGAAAGATCCGAAACCGTCCCCGACGGCCCGAACCCATAACCGGCCCCGAAGTGCTGCAGCTCCCCATCGCTCCTCCGGCGGCACCGGGGACCCGGCGTGCTCCGCCCGGCGCCCGTTTCCACTCCTGAGAGTAATCAGGGGCAGAGGAAAAGATTTTATTTTGTTTTATTTTTTTACTCTATACTATTCGACTCTATTCTATTCTATTTCATTCTGTTCTATTCTGTTCTGTGCTGTGCTGTGCTGTTCTATGCTGTTCTATTTTATGCTATTTATTTTATTTTTGAGGGGAAACCCATTTTTCAAGTGAATTTCGTTTTCTCAAACCCTCTCGGCCCTGGAGCCCCGGGTTTCACGACCTCCCTTAGGAAGAAGTAATGATGTGACTGCATCCCTCCCGACACCTTTGAGGTCCCCACCACTGTCCCAACGCGAAGCCGGGACAAGCAGCGCCCGGGTAGTCCCCTTGATGAAGCGGGACCAGCGCAGCGCTGTGCAGCCGAGGTCTTCAGCAGAGAGGCAGGGAGGGCTGGGAGAAAGGGAACTAAATTCCTGCTCCCCAAAAGCAGCTTCTCCACCCAGCTGGGAGATGAATTTGTTCAGTGCCCAGCGTCCCTCGGCCTCTCCTCGGCATCCCCGCCCCAGGGACACCCTTCCCGGCGGGGCCCCGCGTCCCAGCCGGGTTGCGGTACCGGAGCTGCGGCTTCTGGCTGAGGAGTAACCGAGTCCTGACCAGCCGGGGGCTGTTTATTCGATAGCTTCCCTCTTGCCTCCGAAAAAATGAAGATAATCCCCTGAATTTCGAAGGCGAACGCAGAGCAGAGCACAATGCAAGGAGAGGAGATCCTCGCAGAGCCCTCTCGAAGGAGGGTGGTTCCAATAATTTTACTTCAGGGATCTGTATCTTCCGTCTTTTGGTTTTATCCCAAAGTAGGGAGATTTTTTTTGTCTTTTTGTTCGTGTTTGTTTTTTTTTTTGTTGTTGTTTTGTTTTGTTTTTTTTTTTTTTGAGTTTATTTTTAGAGGTATTTCTGTCTTTATTGGCAGTTGGGAAAATCGAAAAAGAAAAAGGAGAACATTTCCAGAGTATTTAGTTTCATTCAAATAAAGATGTTAAACTATTTTATTTTTTTTTTTTGGCTGGCACTGCCTGGGACTGGACCAAACAGGATATGGTCTTAAATTAATACACAAAAAATAAGTGACTATCCAAGATGAAAGATACATACCCAGCTACAGAGGTGTCAAGTAGGAAGACCCTGAGTCCGGGCGTTCCCTGATCTTTTGCAGATTTGGCTTTATGAAGGTAAAGGTCTTTCAAAATAAGTTTTGATGCATCTCTAGTACGGGCATCCTCAGTAATTTCCTTGCTCTGGAGCCTTCCTCAGATCCATCACATAGGATCTTCTACCGTCATATTTTGGTGAAAATCAACAGCAGAACAAGTATTTTTCTCTGGGAAAAATCCCACGGAGATACACCCTGCTCCCTGTGAGCCGCGATAACAGCATCTGAACATGGACACAGAACTCCCCATGAAACACCAACGACAGTTGACTTTGCACACACAGTTTGAAGCAGATTTTCTCCTCTCACTTCTGCACCCGCACCTTCATCCTCTTTTCCTCACTACCAGGGCTCTGCAGAGCCCTTCTCCAGCCAAACGCTTTTGTTACTACTTCATGTTTTGTTTTCATGCTGATTTACCTGTCCTTCACTGCCCCTCATATCATTCCTCTGGATTTTTGTTTTCTTCTTACCCAGAAAATGCTGGCAGTTGTTTCTGAATTCTGTTCTGTCCCATAATATTGTCACATCGACAATATTTTTTAAAAGGCAGGTTTAAATAAAATGAATAGAGGATAACCAGAATACAACATATACCAGACCCTTCCATTCTTGAAGCTGAGCTCTGTCTTATGTCCTTCTTGGAGAGCGTTCTTGAGTCTGTTGTTATTATGAGTTGGTTTTAAGTTATCAGGGGTCTCAGATGTCATGTCAGTGTATTGTTGACAGGATTTCCTGCGCCCATAGAAAACAAGCACCTAACTATAACCTGACTCTTCTGTGCCAAATCTACAATATCATTATTGCAAAAGAGTAACATTGTCTGTGCTTGCACAACTTTGTGAGATACAAACCAAGCATCAATTTTTGGATAGGTTGTAAGCTTTGGCTGTCTCCTGGCAATGTGATATATTGTTAATGGATTTTAGCATTAGGGAGATTCAAATCTGTCCATAGTCTGAACATCTCTGAGGTTTTGTATTTTGGAGCTTTTCCAGTTCTGTAAGGCATTTAAGCCTCAATTTTATTACCTTCTGAAATCAATTTTGGTTGCTTGGGAACTCATTAATATCAGCATGAAATCTTACCTACAATGTTCATCAGAGCGAGGAAATGCTGGAATTAACTTTGCAAATTTGCTCTTTATGATCATGTTTTTGGGAAGTCAGACCTACAAGCAATTAATGTTAAGAACACATGAAAAAATTAGAGAAGACTGAACTCGTTGCCCAGACTTCGGTACTCCAAAACACAAACCACATGTTTTCAGAGTCTGGGTTTGAACGTCAAGCTAATTCAGATCTGATCCTATATGTAATGATGGGTAACATACAGGATCAATTCCATGCCCCACTAGCAGAACTGTATGTTTGTGGTATCTGCAACTTTTTGATGAGGAAGAGAAAATTAAGTTTAATGCAAAAATATTTGTAACAGTCATCTGGATGAAAATGTCTATATGATATGTGTGGCAATGTTATTTCTGGCCAAGAAATAATTTCTCTTTCTTTTAAGAGACTTTTCTCTTTCTTTTAAGAGATTTGATATGCAGATGCTTTTTTGGAATGGCCAGACTCTTGAAAAATCCAAGTGCATCTGTCCTATCTAGGCCATATCACATTAGTCTTTACTTGCCTGGGGGCTACTGAATAATCCAAATTCCCAATATACAGAAAACAAGGCATCTTGAGCTGGAGTGTGATCACACTCTGAGTCACTCCGGGGAATAGCTGCCTCAGAAATTCAGATTTTTGTAGGAATTCCAGATTTTCATAGGAATGACTTTTCACAGGAATCGCATCCTTTTGCACAACAACTCATTTCCAGAGCACTGATTCCCTCCCTGCTCATCTTTCCAAGGTACATGTCTTACAACTCCCAGCCTAATGGCATTTTGGCATGCTGTTTGCAGAGTTGGGAAGCCTGACTGCCCTCGTCCTGATCAACAGGAAAAAAATCTACAGGATAACAAAAATCTGGAAAACATGAGGAGTGAAAGATGTTACTTTGTTTAAACTGGAAAAAAAAAAAGTGTAGGGAGACAACAGTTTTCAATATGTAAAATGTTGCTACAGAGTTGCTGGCGATCACTTGTGAACAGCTGAAGCAGAATGAGAAATCATTTAAATTTTCAGCAAAGAAAACCAGGATAAATATTAGAAAGACAGTCTGTCTCTTAAGGTGGTATCCAAGAAAAGGATTCGATAGAAATCCCAGGACTTGTGCTACAGAAATGCAAGAAATATCCATGAGAGATTATCTAAAGCGATTTACTTAACTTTCATGCAGGCTGTGTGATGGTGGGAGAGTGGCCTGGATGATTCCTTGAATTCTCTTTCAATGTTTCATTGCCACAAAATTGTCATCCCTGCAGGCAAGGCAACTATTCAGCTGGCTGACAGCTGATGCAGGATGGAGATTAAATTCAGCTGAAAACTGACTATGATGGTAGAAATATGTTCATTAACCTGGAACTCAGGCTCTTAATTTACACCCAAATCGCTAGCAGAGCCGTTACTGACTTCAATAGCTCAGTACCATGTCCTTTGGCGGCAGTCACTACCATGTCTGTTTTTCTATGTTTTGAAGAAGTATCGCAAGATTGACCTCTTACCAAATCCATTCCAGCTTTGTGAAATATGATGGTTATTTCAGCACAAGTTGTATGACAGAGAGAGAGATCAGAGAGGTGCAGAAGGTGGTTAGGCTATTAAGTTCACATCTATGTTACTAAATGGAAATATTAATCTTTTCACTCTCCCTTTCATTGTTTTATTTGAATAATCTTAATCTAGATCTTGAATACTGAGCTTATTCCCTGAGAAACAGCCTCAGTATTGCAGAAAGGATACAAACTTGACCTCCTTATAGGAAGAAGACCTGCGGTTTTATTTCCATCATCAAGAAGATTACTTGGAAAGGAACTCAAAGTCGGAAGCACTGTACTGTCTTTCTATATTTTGGTCATGGAGGGCACTTCTTGCACATACAAACGAAAATGATGTGATGGATAACACAGGGACAAAAGATGTTTTAGGCAAAGTTTGAATGGACCTAAGGAAATTCCTCATGAGCAAATCCCCTGAAGCTGTTCTCCAGTTATTAACCTGCCTGCTGATTCCTAGTGATTTTCAGAAAAGTAGGAAGAGGTAGAAAATCCTGATTCAGAAGGGAAAGAAAAGCCCCTACTGCCTGGCAGCACAGTCAGGGGACTCTCACTGACACCTGTCTTACTCACTTAAGCACTTAAAGCTCCAGTTGGAACAACTGAGGGGTGATGGTCCTTGGCTGGTCGTATTGCTGGAACTCTGTAACAGCCAGTCCCTTTCACGACAACTGGGGGAAATCAGCTTTATTTTTTGGCTGAATTGATTTGTTTTATTTTGCACTGGAATAGATGAGGAGTGCCCATACAAGCAATTATGGCATCTCTGATGGGGCATGGCAGTAAATGGGAGGGAGGTGGGAACTTTTTTAATTTCATATTTGTGTACAGCATAAAGAGGAGAGTGTATATGAAGCAGAAGGTGGTGGAATAGGTGGACAGTGAGGCGGAGGGAGGAAAAGGAAATTAGGAGGGTGGACGCAGTAAGGAAAGGAGCATGAAACAGTGGCAGGTTGGAGAGTAGGAACCAATTAGGTTTGGGGGCACAGTGGAAAATCACTGCCAATGTAGCTTGTGGTGAGAAGAAAGCAGCTGAAGAGATTAACGGGAGGAAAGAGCTAAGGGAGGAAGCAGGCAGAGACATGGTGCTGACATTGCTGGAATTGGCACAGGGAGATGGCAGGGTTTGCTCATAACAACCCCTGGGCTTCCCTGCAATCGTTGCCCCTGGAATGAAAGCCCATGTTTGCGTGTGGATGTTGGGCAATTCACAGGTAAGGCTTGGGGGTGGAGAAGGGGGATGTTTAATGGGGACAACAGGAGGGAGATGGCTCAAGCTAACAAATTACTCAGCTGCAAAGGGCAGGGGAGATCTGAGGACAGAGTGAGCAGTGTCTGTGACCCTTGCTGCCCAGCTCAGCTCTCACCATGCATCTTCTCACCCCTTCCATACACTGCCATCTCCTGTTACCTCCACCACCCACGGCAGAAGGAATGATGCTGCCTGTGACTGCTGCTACTCTCACTGGGAGGAGAGCAGAGCCAGTACTGTTTATTAAGCTGCTCTGTGAATAATACAGCAGGAGGAACCATCCCTGCCCTAGGGCCTCTCTAAGAAGGTGCAGTTCAGCTGTGTAATGCACTGGGTATCCAGGAGATGGTCACACCTCAAAATGAAGCTGAACTAAAAGCTATCTGTCTATAGGGATTAACACATGAGGGTTCCTCTCCCAGCAGAACTCCAGATCTGCAGCCATGGTGGAGGGAAGGTGAAGACTGCTATGACAAGCCTCCTCCAAGCCCCTGCTGAAGACCGAGGTGCTTTTCATTTTTGTCTGGGAACTTTCCCCTCATTACCCTCCTGACAGGATGGGTGCAGACAGCATTAGGGACGCTGGGCTACACACCAGCCCCAGAGGAATGTCCTCCTCCTCCTCCATGGCGGTACCTTGTTGCAGGGGGGGGCACACCAGCACTTCCAGCCAAACACCTTCCCTTGCAGGATTTCTTTTTTTCCAGCCGAAGGCGGCTGCAGGAGGGCAGGGAGCATCCACTCCACCCTCACCCCAGCTCCCCGCAGCCACACAAGCGAGTCTGGCTGATGCCTTTTCCCAGGGCTAAAGGGGATTGGTGATTAAAGGGGCCTTCTGACCAGCTTTCCCCTAAAAGAAGCTTACAAAGTCCATTTGTTTAACCTTTTCACAGCAGCTTGACCCTGTCATGAAGAACAAATCACTGTGAAACAATGTCGAAGTGTGGGACTGGTGGAGTGGCTCCCAGCCTCTTCCTCCTCTGCCGTTGTACACCCAGGGATGGGTCCAGCCTTGGTGAGCAACAAGCACCCTTTTCTGCATCCTGCCAGTCCCACAGCTTTGTGCAGCAGCAGTGAGTTTTGACCCCCATGAAAGGAGGACTGAGTGTGGGTGGCTGTGCTGGTGGCACAGATCTGACACATTGCCGGAGCAGTCTGAGGTTCACCTCTCTGCTAAAAGCAAAGGCTCTCACCTCCAGTATTTTCCAAATATTAGATGCACTTATGGGGTGGATTGGTTTTTTTCCCTGATGCTAAATCCTTCAGCCAACTTTTGAGTTTATATTGCCTATTTTCCACCTTTTGTGGACTGCTTAGCAGTGAAACCGGAGGACAAATAGACTCACTAGTGAAGTTTAGCAGTAAATGTTTAAATTTCATTATATTCTTTGTTTTATGCATAGGGAAGGAGCTATTCACTTAGAAATAACCATTAAACAGTTATTGAGATACTCAGATTTATAAATAATAGTTCTCTTTTCCCTTAATCTGAATGATCAAAGCAAAAATGCGTAAATTGGACAAAAGTTATTATATTCCAGTATTTTCTTGAAGTGATTTTCTACATGAACAGGAAAATGAATCTTAATTACTTGCCACAAAAATATCCTCAGGCGGTGGTAGTACAATTAAGAATTTTTCTTTAAATAGTACGCAAGATAATGCAGTACAGATGGTGCCATTAACAACTTCAGACCAGTATTTGGATATTCATTTAATTTAAAACAGCATGTGCTAACACAAAACTTAGCAGTAATAATAAATGTAAATTTGGGTTAGAAAGTAAACAATGCCATCTCTGTTGAGTGCGTAAGGCATTAGTCAAAATCAACAGAACCAGATTTTGATAGCAAGTAAAAGCACTATATACTTCCTTTTATAATACTGATTTTTTAAATCTTGTTTTGTTTGGCTTTGTTTTTTTAAAAAAAATCTTGCAAAGAATAGTCAAATTTTTACTGTATTTTATTGTAGTCAGTGATTGTCCTTATGAGGAACTTTTCCTTTGTTTGTGAATACTGAAAAAAATCAATGGCAGCAGAACAAACTCTGTGTAAAATGAGGAAATGGATGAGCTCATGTTGCTGTTACAACTGCATATGTAAATTTAAACACCATACTGATATCTTTGGTTTTTTACCTAATGATATTTGCCGCAGAACAATGGTGGAAACAGCCTGGTGAGCTGAAGGTAGCATACTCCATTTAAATGTCCTGTGGAAAACTGTCTGTGTTAGTAGCCAGGTGCTTAAATATCCTTTCTGTAAAGCAGACTAGGCTATTCAATCACTGTTTTAATCCAGGCACCTTTAAAGTTTGTGGGACTCTACTTAAAATAAAGGTCAATCATGTGTTAGAGGATAACATGGCACAGGCTGTTCCTACAGCCCTTGCAAGGGAAAATGTTAGTTCTCTGTCTCAATTAGTTGTAGACAATGTTGTCAGCTGGAAGAAAAAATAGCAGTAGCAGCACTAATATTAGGGTAGTAAAATAAATAATCCACATCAAAACACTTAGGGAGAAACCAACAAGATGAGAGAATTCTACAGGTTTCCTTATTATAGGGGAAGTTCCTTATTCTCAGTGCTTCTCTGTTCACAACAACCCCTGTAAGCCCTGGAGATCCCTGTGGATTCAGGTTCCCTGCTGTCTCTTTTTGCTTGGCCCTTGCTGCTGCTGCTGCTGCTGGGGTGTCCTCTGCTGCGTAGGTGGCAGAGAGGACTGAGATGCCAGGGAGCAAGGTGGGTACCTGGCTTACTAACAGACTAATCCTTGACCCTTGTGAGAAATGAGTTATTGGTGGGCAAGGGGCTGTGCCTCCCTCAGAGATGAGCCCCAGCTGTGAATCCTGCCCTGGCTCAGAGAGCACGAAGGAGAAGTTAACAAATCATGAGGCAAACAGGAAACATTTTCTTGGCAAGGAGAAAACCTGCATCAAGTCACCCCGCCAGTTAAAAGGGAAGAGGTTTTGTGCAGTGCAAGAGAGGGCCATCAGGCTTGCTGGCATGTACGTCCTTCCTCCTGGAGATGTTCCACTTTGTATAAATAATTAAATCATCTTTGGAGCAAGGACTTGACCCTGCATCTCTCGCATCCCAGGTGAGCACCCTAACAACTGGGCAATAGAATCAATCTCTTGCTTTTCTCTCCCTGGCCCAATGAATATTTAATCACCTATACAAAGTGAAGCAGCTCCAATGGGAGGGAGTGAAAGCTAGGCACCTTGCAAAAGCTCTGTAGCTCAATGGCCCATCTATTTTTCCACCAGCATTTGAGTCCCCATGGACAAAAGCCCTCGGTATGTGAGAGAGGAGGGGGTTGTGTTGACTGGATGCTCCCCTCTAGCAGAGTCCTGAGATGGTGGAAAGCAGCTCCTGTGTTCTCACCTTTCCCATCTCTTAACACGTAGCCACCTACACATTTTCTTTTACAGCTGATGATATTGATGGCCACGCTTAATATATTTGCCTAATAATTAGAAATAGTCACCTAGAAAGGAGAAGACCCAGGCAGAACCTGTACGTTCCAGGAGACTGCGCAGCTACCATGCACATGTTTCAGCTCAAGTTGGTGAGAAAGTCAAACAGATAAAGTTGGACAGGTAGGAAAGACCACGTGCCCACTGATGGGAGCTTATGTCTTGGAAAGGTCTTGTCTCCCACATGGCTACTGCTTCCACACCCAGTTCCTTACTTTATCCACTGACTGATGGAAAACACAGTCCAACACATCACAGCAGTAAAAAGCATAAGGAAGAGCTGCAGGGAATAAGAATGCAAAGAATAAGGTCATTCTACCCAAGGCACTTTTTTTTTAATTTTTTTTTTCTGTATAATTCTACCAGAAACTAGGCCATCCAGTAAGGTTTTTATACCTAATGCAAATTTTTAAAAGAAAATACAACTGAGGGGTTTTAAAAAATGTGCTGAGGCAGAAAAGATACTACTCAGGTATTCATGTAGCCTATCAAGGTTAAAGTGGAATGAGAAGTACCCTCTAGGAAGAATCACCCCTAGTCTCACATGGTCCTGAACCATCTCACTAAACATTTTCTTAGCATTTTTTTTGCCTATAACAGGCACAAAGAATTAAAGAACAACTATTATTTGCATCTGCACCAGAAATCCAATAATGGGATTGCACAGGAAAAAATGAGGGAGATATTTAACCTATTTAACACAGATAATTGGTTATAAATCCTCCATTCTGCCAGTATGTTGCTGCATTTTTCCCAACAGACTTTCTTTGGGGAAATTTGGCTATCTATCATCACCTCAAAATAAGACAAGGCAAAATATTGTGCATTTAAAAAAACAACTTTAAAATGGACCATTTTGTCTAGAAATGGCAGCTTTTATGTCACTTCACAATGTCATTGCAGAGTTGTATATTTTATTTTCAGAGTGGTGTTTTTTTTTAATTTTCCTATTAAAAATTACTTAAAAACCTCCAGCATCTCTTAGACATCCTTTGTTTCTGACAAAATCTAATGGTGATCAGAAGGGATATTCATGCTAAGTTTGGGCTTTATATTTAGGTGTCTGGTTTGGAAATGAGCCTCCCCATGGGTAAATAACAAAGAGATTTAAGACCCTCCAGGCAGTGTTTCAGTGCAGGGGCTCCATATCATCCTCTGGAGGTGCCTGATTCTGCCACCTAC
Source organism: Cariama cristata (assembly GCF_000690535.1). Taxonomy (NCBI): domain Eukaryota; kingdom Metazoa; phylum Chordata; class Aves; order Cariamiformes; family Cariamidae; genus Cariama; species Cariama cristata. The sequence goes on along the minus strand of NW_009611132.1, from coordinate 23,119 downwards.
AAGATGTATCCCCTTAATGTCGCAGGAGGGCTGTGAGCATATGGCTTTCTCCTCTCTGAATTTCCCAATCCTTGCCATGGGCTGCAGACATGGTGCTGAGACACATCCCACTCCTCGCTCCTCCATTCCCACTTCAGATGCTAGAAACCCATTATCTCTGTTGTTTACCCTGCCTAGCCCACTTGTGAAATTAACTTCTGCCTGGTGCAGAACGAATATTAAGTCTGGCGAGTCAATGATGGGAAAGAGCTACTGCAACAGGAATGTCAACTCTTTGGTCAGCCGTGCTGGTAGATGGAGGTGAATGCGTAAACAGAGGTAGTCCTTCTGAGTTTAGGAAAGGACAATTTGTTAAGCACAGTCTTGCCTTGCTTGCAATGAATTAGTTTATCACAGGATTTTACCATTTCAGGCCAAACTTGCTGAGCCATGGTTTTTACCTTTTTTTTCTGCAGCAAGACTCAGTCCTGTCTACCAGAGCTTGTCCGCAGAGAGGATAGCAGGAAAGCGATGAGTCAAGAAGAATCATATCAAGAGGGTCATTTCACAGACACACCAAAATGGCTGGGAGCATTTTCTGATCCTTTCCCTCTTCTAGCTGCAGAATGAGTTACCTTTGCCAAGTGTGTTTAAACTAACCTCAGAGAAGGATTGTGAAAGGGCTTGGAAATGCAAATGGTATTGCAACTACCACCGGGGATGGGAGACGTAGGGCTGAAGTATCACTTCAGCCACAGCCTCTTGTCACAGCTCTGCAGCTCCATGCAATGTATGTACTAGCCATCATGAGACCTGGCTGACTGGCAGAGGGCTTGGCCTTTCCCTCTCATCTCTGATGCACATTGCACAGAATTCCTCAGCCGTGCTCAGGGCATGGTTCTGGCAGGTTGTACCTGGGAAAACCGTATTTATTTTATGACTTCATTTGTGTGCTGCTTGCGTACTAAATTAGCAAGGAGGCTTTTTGAACTCAGCTAGTTTCAGTCACCATTCAATCTTGTTTTCTCTGTTTCTGAACTTCTGGTTGATGTCTACAAGCTAAGGATTCCCTGTAAAGGCTTCCCCACAAAGGATCCCTCATCCTCCCCACGTCTATCTGTTGCCTGGGAGGAGTTCCCAGAGCAAACCTTTCTAATGCTAATGTTGAGTCAAGGACAAGGGCTAGATTTAAACAACATCACTTCCAAAATGGTATGCATCTCAAGAAGATCAAAGAGAGGATAACTGTCTTGAAAAATCTGCAGTCAAACCAAGCTTGAGCTCAGAGCTGAGCTTCACAGGTGAAGCTGGAGGTACACCCCAATGCTTGGTGGCACAAGGCTGACACATCTGGAGGATGAATGGTGTGTTGCAAACACTTTTCCAGATGTCACGCCAAGGCAGCGTGACAGGGAAGCCTGGGACTCACAAGGGTCTTGAGCACCAAGTAGACCAGCAGAGCTGCACACCAGACTGAGAGGAGATGCAGCCAGGAGACAACATATGTTTTCTCCTTATTCACTCATTTATATTATGTTTCTCTCCCCTCTAGGCCTGCGCCCTGCCCTGCTTTGGATTTTTAATTTGTCTTCACTTTCTCTTCCTGCCTTGTATCCAGCTTTCCCCAACGACTGTCAGAGCCTTAATCTCTCTCCTTATGCTTCCGCTTCCTACAGATGATTCAAAACCATGTAAACAGGTGGTGGTTTGTGTGTTTTCATGTGTTTTCTGTATATCCACAGATTGATTCAAAGAGATATAATATTGTGTACCCTTTGCTCTTCCCTCCTACGCAGGCTGAAAGTAGAGCTCCTGAGGAGCCCTTAGTCCTGCTGTGCTCCATAAAATCACACATAGCAAACTCTTCCACAACTCACTGGACTGGGGCCATACGCCTGATGTTACAAAATGTATGGAGGAAATATATGTTTCTCAGTAATGTGAAGAAAAGCCACTCAGCAACTCCCATATAATATATATATATCTTACTTTAAGGAACGTAGATGTATGTCTTTGTTTAGAAAAGTCATCTTTGTTGCTGCAGTCTCTGCCAGGAGAGCACAGGACTGGGGAAGGGGTGCCCATGTAAATGTGGCTAGAAAGGAGTTTTAATTTGTGAGGCTGCTCTGGCACACAGGAATGGGATATTGGTGTGTAAATGAGGGGTGTCATCGCTGGAGGGAAAACACAAATAATGCAGTTTGGACTTGCCTTGTACCATCTTTCAGCTAAAGAAGAGAAAGATTAAAATTACCCCTCGCTGAGATGTCGATACCACATATCTGGTAACATCGTTTGAATGGTTTTGCTCTTACTCAGGTCTTTTGTTCAGGAAAATCTAATGAAATTTGTGAATCTTCTTTTGTTGCTGTCAGGGACAAAAATCTGGCTGAGTCAGCATGGAGGGGGGTGTAGGCCATTGTGGCTTTGCCTGAAAGATGATTCACATAGCGAGTACATTCGGGTTGGTTAAGCCCCAGCTTCAACACGCCCTCTGTGTGCAAAAAATAACACTTCAAGTGAGCAGAATTCTAGAAAATGAAAGAACTAATTGCTGGGGTTAGAAGAATTCAGCCAGTCTCAAACCATTAGGATCACGGCTGAGCGGGGAATGTCATGGAGCCAATTGGAGCAAAGCTGCCAGGGCTTTACTACGCTTAAGACCTAACCTTAGGTTGCTCTGCGATCACACGACCACAGCTCTAATATTCACAGGCGAATATTCCCCCTGCACCTCAGCAGTGCTTCCCTCCGCGGATGCAGCGATGAGCGCTTTTTATACTCCTGATCGCCAGCAGGATAGGGACAGACAGGCCTGGCGGTTTAATTTGCCCCTTTTTTTTTTTTCCTAAAGGAATAAAAACAACAAAAAGACAACCTAGTCTGTCGTGAGATTTCTGACTGATTGTGGAGTAATTTGGGCAGAATGGAATAGAGCCTGCTCAGTGGTTCATGAACAGCACTTATCCGTACTCCATTATTTTCCTTTTAGTTTGCTTTACAAATTAGAAAAGGGCACCAGTGTCAAATTCTTGATGCAAGCCTCTGTGTGAAATGATAAGCTAAATCCTAAATTGAGGTCAAAGCTGTTCATGTGGTTCCTGCTGCTAATAAAAACGCTTTTCTTTGTTCCTGCCTGCTAAGAATGCCTGCCCCATTTATAAACAAGATCTTATCCCAAAAGAGACACCTCTATGCAGATGTTAGAGAAAAATACCCTGCTTAAACTATAATATCTCCTTAAAAATATAATATGTTTTGTAAGGAAAAAAGCAACATTGTTGCATTGAGAATAATTAATTTATACCTGCTAAAATTCTGGTTTTGTCAGCATGTAACATCTCAGGGTATTTTTCTGAGTGGTTCATAATGCAAACAAATAATTGGCAGCATCATAGAATTATGTTCCAGTGACTTGTCATTTGTGAAATCTCCCTTTAATTTCAGTTCAAGGAGGAGCTGAGGAGTTTTCCCCACAGTTTCCTTTTTGATGCTCCTTTGTGAGTCCAAATTGAAAAAAAACCCCAACTTTGTAGTGATTTAGAACCAGCTCTTGCTACCTGCAGAGCTCTGGTTGAGATGATGTAAAAGCTGATGTTATCATGCCCTGCTGAGGGATGATGCAGCACCTGGAAGAGTGATGTTCTACCTGGGCACAAGGTTTCATGAGCCCAAAGCTGGGTAGAAATGACTTGGGAGATGTTTAGTGTCCCTCTCTGAGGAAACTGAGTCTGCTAGACGGGTGGGATCAATTGTTTGGTCCAGTTGCAATTTTATCCTGAAAATCATTGCCTTAAAGTCACTTGACTTTAACATTTCCATATATCTTTCCAAGCGTTAGTGCCTGAATTTGGCTTTTTAAGTGAACTACCAGCTTTGCTGTAGCTACGTGCAGCCATGTAGTACTTTGTGTCAGGAAACAACTGATCCTCACCGTCTTCAAAAAATCAGACACCAGCAGTCACTGTGACTCTGCCTTCCTTGGTTTGGTCCTCTCTGCTGTAACTGCACATGCTTTGGAATCTGGTTACTGTAATCAAATACATTCTCAAATACTGCAGAAGGTGAATCTTCAGACTTATGTTTTGTTTCCTTTCCTGGGAGAAAGGAAATCAATTTACCTGTAAATATAAGAAATGCCATTAATACCTGTTGAGGTTAGACAGCTCAAAGCAGTCACAGGAGGCTGATATTTCAGAGACTGCAGTATCCATTTGTTTTCTTCCTTTTTTCTTTATCTCTCTTCTAAGCCCTTGGTAACTACAGTGAGATAAATTAAAAGTGTCAGTTTGAAATGGTTGGAAACGGGTATAAATTGGAACTGTCTTTGCTGAGAAGTAGCATGAGATGGGATCGAGGTTAGTGGCAAGGGAGGTTTTAGAAGGACATCGCAATATATAGCACGCCGACTGTGTACTTGCATGCGTGTGCTTAAAACTACTACCAGTAAAGCAGAACCACAAACAGAGATGTGAAATCAAATCAGGGAAAATTGTTTCCTTTTGTTCTGTTTCTATAAAATAATTTTCTAATTAGATTTACTGCAATAATCATCAGACAATGCAAAGTTTGTATATATTTATAATGAATTATGCAAATGTGATGATATGAAACAGTGCTCTCTTGCATTGCTCAGTGTAGATAATCATCATCACCCTTACTTTGAAACAGCCTAAACACTTGCCCAAATACACATACAGGGAGAGGCAGAGCAAGGATAAAGCTGAAGGATGTTTGTATGTCTGCCCTGGGAGCAACTGAAGGGCTTGAAAGATGGGAAAACAAGAGGGGTAAGGTCTACCTGGAATAAAAAAGCCAGAAACATCACAGAAACAGAGACTGCAGTCCTCCACCCTTCTCCTTGAGGGGACACAATATGCTCCAAAGACAATGTATTCCAAAGAAAATTACTGATTTAACTCAAATTAGGCTTATGAAACATTTACTTGCTAAAATAAACTAGCAGCACAAACAGCTCAAAGGCTAGGCATTTCTGCAAGATCTGCCCAGAGACAGCTCAGGCTTGGCCCCAGCTCTGACTTGTCAGGAGCTCACAGGTCTAGAGGTGACAGGCATCTCAAAAAGGTCTGTTTTACCCAACTTTTCCTCCAGGAAGCCCCAGATTAATTCACTGGAGGGAATTTTTCACAGCCTTTGCAAATGTTGCTGTCAAAACCAGCCAGGAAGTGGTATTGTTGAGTAAACAGCCCATTTTCTTTTCTGATGTACACCGTCCTTCTGCAGAGCCTCCCATCTGAGCAAGCACGGGGAGGTGGGGAGAGGAGCGGTGGAAGAAAAGCCCAGCAGAACCCACACAACCAGTCCTCCCTAAACAGCTTGAGTTTCTTCACAAGTAAAACTCCTCTCGCATCCAGAGACTGAAGATGCCCTGCAGCAGTATTGTCTACTGTGCTGAAGTCCCCGTGGGGATGAGGAGGAGGAGAATCAGCTGTGCTTTTAACCATGTCTCCTGGGAGCAGCCCTTCCGATGTCCTGCCCTCCTCGCTCACCTCCGCTTTGCTGAGGCTTGGGCCAGATGAAATTGGTTTCAAAGACTGGGTTTAATGATTTTTAATACTAGTTAAGTGGGTGGGTTGAGATGCTAGTGTTGAAATGTCTCGAGGAAGGGAAGAATTCTGTATTTCCTGTTATTTGTCTTGCTTCACAGAATCCCATTTTTTGGTGAACAGATGGAATATTTTTGGTTTGTTGAACATTTTGTCATCACTATTCAGCACCAGCTAACCCACCAAATGCTTTTGAAAAATACAGAGTTATTGCAGTCTCTGATCCTCAGTTTTACAAGAACAACTTTCCTCCTTGGTTCCTATGAATCAAAAGAACTATTTATTTTCTTCTTTTTTTTTTTTTTCCTGCCTTAAGATCCAAAGACTGTTCTCTATTGGTCTAAGTAGCAAAAACTCATTCAAAGTAACATAGATTTTATTCTGACAGAGCAGGAAAACTCTTGGATGAAACCAGTAGGGACCGGAATTTCTACTCAAGGAAATCTACCCTGTTTGCCAACAGCGACTGACAGCCAAGAACAACTGTGATTTTTTTTTTTTTCCCCAGTTGGAGGTGGTGGTTTCTATTAGCTTTTAAATGCAGAAGTACAAGGAGGTTTATGTCAGGGACTCTGCTCAGTCTACAATACCTCTGCAAACTTCACTCGTTTGCTTTTTTTTTTTTTTAACTCGTGCTTGGCAGAGGCATAGTGTCTACGGGCCAGATGTGCATCCTGTAGAAAGGCAGGCTGTCTTCAATCAAGGACACAAAAGATGGACCTCACATGGCTGCCTTTGGTAGGACATTCCCCTGCTGAATCACCATGATGGTTAAAACCTGTTTTCTTTGCAATTTGAGTTTGTCTGGCTTCATTTTCAGTTGCCAGACATTTTTTTGTTTGTTATTCTTTTCATACTCTTTCTCCCATCCCCTGTTTTCTACCGTCTCCTACTTTTCAGAAATTTTTAAACTGTAAAACCAACTCTGGACACAGGATTTTTTTATTGATTTCAGCACCCTACATACAGATACAAAACACACTCCAATTTTTATTCACTGCTTCTTGATCAAAAGGGATTATACTTATTTCATGCATTTGGGTAGGATTTATATTAGAGTATTACCATCCATGCCGTTTAGAACATCTGACTATGGTTTGCTACCATCCTCTTTCATCTCTCAGACTACCTTCATTCTACCTTCATCTCTCAGACTGAAAAGACAGCAACAGAAAAGATTACTTTATGTTTTTTACTGTATTGTGACCCTTACAGTGGTTGTCTATGTGTTTCTTACCTCTATGTCTGGACTGAACTTGCCTGAATTTGAGACTGTGAAACCAGTAGAGAGTTGCAGAGTGGCTGTCAGTTTGTTTTATGTCTGTCATCTCTGATATCCTTGAAAAAGAAAAGTGCTTTGTTTTGTAGCCATGCTCATGCTAAGACAAATAATATTTTCATGAATTATGCGCATGTTTCCACTGGAGAAAGTTTGGTCTAGTGAACAACAGAGGAAGTCAGTGAAAATTTTATTTCTATCATTGTCACTGTGTGGGGTTGGGAATACCTTGCCCTTCTACAGCACTTTACTAGCCTAATTTCCTTATAATATGCCCCACTTCTTTTTCCTGATTTCCAGTTAGAAAACACTCTTGTGGATCTTAGGCTGTAAATGGAAAAAAAAACAACTCAAGAGGCACAGTGGAGTGAGAGTGACTGGGCTTCTACCCTGTTTTGTTGGGACTACAAGGGGAAGTTATCTCAGGAAAGAACACTAAATGTACCCTCCCCTATTGGCGTGGTAGTGAGTCATGTCTCACTGTGGATATTACGCGTCCTGGAGAAGACCTCCCCATGCTTCAGGAAGGATAAAGGGAAGAATTTGCTTGAAGGAACTCTGGTACAATGATAATTATTTACAGAAAAGAATCATAGAACACCAGGTTGAAAAGGACCTCAAGGAGCATCAAGTCCAACATCATGTTCATAAAGAAATTCTATACTTTTTCCGGTAAATTCTTTTAACTTTTCCCTTAATTTTCTCACGGAATAGGATCCAAGACAAACACTCCTATCCACTGCTCCCGAAAGAAGAAAAGTGACAAGACAACTTAGGCAACCTATGTCTGATTTGTGAATTCTGATTCAGTGAATTTCTGAATTTACTTTATTACGAGTATGCCTAGCAT
>NW_009611132.1:8178-15431 GCF_000690535.1 Cariama cristata | reverse complement strand
CCAAGATCCAGAATGTGATAGCAGACGCGTGCCGTATGATTCCTTGACCAGGAAGAGCAAAAGATTGTTAAACCTTGATACACTCATACAGGGAGGAGCACTTAGGGACTGTGGTGTTCCTCACTAGCAAAATTTTGTCTGTAGCCATTGGGATTTCAAAGTTAGAGATGCTATATAGCAACACCAAGAGAAAAAAAACACAAAACACTAAATGCCAAGAGGAAGGACACACAGGGAAACAAAACTTCAGGCAAGAAAATGGAAAAAGAGGATCTGCTTTTGTGGAAGAGTCTATTTGTGACTGTTAGACCAGACAAAGTGAATGAAAAAACACTTAGGTCTGTTGAAACTCCAAGATTTGGAAAAAAATATTCAGGAGGGCAATGTTACATCCCTCGAAAAACTGACTTAACCTTGAAAAATCTGCAGATGGTGAGAAAACTGAGGAAGAGAAATGCTCTTTCCTCTTTTGTTGCTGAATCTTATGTATTTGTTCTCTCTACAGCCCAGATTCAGGTATTATAGTATTAAAAAGTTCTGTAAACACAGGTGCCTCTGCCTCAACTATCACACTAGAGAGAAGAACACCGGCCTTGAAATGCTCAAAAAATCAGAAGCTTTGGGAAAGAGCAAAGAGATAAATCCCATGTCCAGGGAAAAACAACAAAGCAACTCTGCAGGAATATGGTGAAAATTTATGCAGGAAGTTTAAGATGTGTTGACTTCAGCGTGTGTAAGCCCAAAGCAGCAGTGCACCAGAGGTGTGCCTGGAAGCCAAGCTACTCTTGGGTGTATTATCCTTACAGGTAAGCCATTGATAATCTGCAGTATCAGGTTTTTTTTCCAATGCATTTAACTTCTTTCACCAACTTCCTCAAGTTTCTTAGAAATCCTGATTGCCCAGTTCTCCCACTGCAAATAAATAAAAACCTTCTGAGCACTTTCAGCTATTTATTCAAGTATTTGATTTGGAGCTGAAGCCTTATATCTTTTGCAATTCAGCATAGAAAGTATCAAATGATTTTATATGAAGCAATGTGGTCAATCAATTTTAAAGCCAGAAGGACCATTACTGTAATCCTATCTGCTGCAGAGCACAGATCCAAAGAATTCTTCTGGTAATTCAGAATTCAGGTATGTCTGAACATATCTTGGTAAGAGTCTCCTGTCCCCAAACCCAACAACTTTAATTTTTAGCACGTATCTAAATCTGATTATTGCCCAATTGAAAGCTGACCAGGTTACTTAATTAAATACTTAATCAGTCAAAACCATGAATTCAACAAAATCAAATTTTTATGCAGGAGAATTTCCAGTGTTCCTGTACACAAAATAGGAAAAGTTTGGATTTTTCACATGATCGAACTTTTATTTTTGTATTTCAGTTAATATTAGCTTTTCATTTTTAAATAGTAAAGGTAAATAATGATATTACTGTACATTACTGAAACAAGATTTTATGTTGAGCCTAGACTGTTCTGGGAAGATTTCTGTTAAAAAAAATAAAAATTATATCCTCTGATTTAGGTCAAAACCATTTTTCAGATCCTTTAAAATCCTCATGAGAATGAATCCTACCAAACATTTTTGAACTAACCTCAGTTAGAACAGATTTGTGTTTTAAAATTCATACTTCTGCTTCTGAAATTCTCTTTTAAATAAGCATTTGTGCAGTATTTATAGTATAAAAGCACTGTGTGGTTTGCATGTTTCTTATCGCTATAACATTGATTGCAGCTTCATTAGCGGAATATTTTCTGAGTCCAAATTTAATCTTATTTCTGCCACTGTAAGTATATTGACAAGAAATAAGAACTAATGAATCGGTATGCTCATAGACAACACTAATGATAAGAGACACTCTTTTCGGTTTCAAACAAAAAGAATTAATGTGTGTTTTGTTATGAAGATCGTATTCCACAGATAGATGAATGTCTCACCGAAAGTTCGGTCTGGCAATGCAATACAACAGTCCCAAAGACCAAGTGGATTTTACTGCTTCTTTTGTAGAACCATGGAGCAGAGGTTTCCTGAAACCAAGAAGTAAATCAGCAGGGACGGTCTGTACGTTGTGACGCTGTTACCAACCATCGCTTTGGAAAAAACTGTCAGAAACTCTACATATCCCAGCTGCAACGCAGAAGAGAGGAAAGTTGCAAGCCCGGTTGCATTCCCACTTTGACTCTCAGTCACAGAAGTTCAGAAAACTAAGGTGAATTATGGTTATTTCTAAATTATTTTAACATAGTAATTTATGTTTGTGAGCAGTAATGTAAATTACCAGGCAGACTGCATGAGGGGGAACTAACTCTATTTTCTCTTTTCTTGAATTAATTATAAGTGTCTTTGACTTGTATTGCTTTGTATGTGTTCATTTGTGTATCTGGGTAGCAGTTATGGTATAACTATAAATTATATCAGTGTACAACAAGGTATTTACAAACACGTGACAACAACTGTATTTAACTGGCACTTCTAAGCTATTGTCTTCTTGGAACAAGAGGAAAAATAAAACTGTATAAATTTCACTATTGACAGCATTTAACACATTGAACAAGGCAGTGTGAGATGGGGCTTTTTCAGGAAGTACAAATCAAAAGGAAGCACAATAAATCACTTAAACTTTAAGTGACATTTATGTTAATCTTTTCCTCTTTGGTCTGGTTTGACAAACTGCTGTTGTCCTATTAAATCAACATTAGCTCTCATTTATGGGTATGAAGAAGGAAACTCTGTCTGAGACCTTATGTTGCTACTGAAACCAGATTTCATTTTCTTGTAAGATAAATAAATGCAAACACAAGGATGGAGGAAGGGGAATAAAATTTCAGTTTCTGCCTCTCATTGCATCGTTCGCTCATCAGCCACTGCTGGAGAAATGAGTCTGACCCATAATCTGATCAGTCACCCCAAACCCACCACATGCCACTGATGGACACAAACCAGTGACAGTTGACTGAACAAGTGGATTGGAAGGTAACACTGGGGAGTGGGTAACCACATAAACACTGGGGAGTGAAAGAATAAAGACAGGAGAAAAGCAAAGACCATGGCTGTTGTCAGGATGCAGCCAAGGCCAGGGAGGAAGGGAGACCTTTTCTTTCACCTTCCTTCTCTGCAATTGCTGTCTTCAGAGTCGGGGGATCAGAGTCAGGTGACAGCCAGAAAGCAGAGGGGGACCAGTACGCATGATGTGAGGGTCTGCTTCTAGTCCTCCCCCCAGATTTCACTTAATCATACACTTAAAGTTAAGTGATTAAGTGATTCCGGCCCACAGTTGTGTCTGAAAGCAAATAGTGTTCAGCTTAATGGGAATTTATTCATGCAGTTTGCTCTTCTTCTTTATAAATGTAAAGCCACCCAAATGATGGAAGAGCACCCTTCCATTTGACTTTTGGAAGTTACTCAAGGGCCTCTGGCAGTCCTTGTGACAATCATAAAAACAGCTTTTCAGCAGTTGACATGGGGTCTTTGTTGCCCTACGGTCTTTTTCGCCAAGAAAGATACTTTAGGCTCACTCTTCTGCTCTTCTTCTGCTAAGTCTGCATCCGTAACACTGCATGGTTTTCAAACCATGGTCTTAAATTAAGCTCATCGCTGTCAAGGGGACGACAATCTTTTAAAGGAAGCAAACAGCCGATGAAACATGGCTAAATAAACACAGTGTGATTACTAGTGATACAGTCTTTGTGATTCCTGTGAGCCGGTACCTGGTAAAGGGTTGGTAGGCAGGGAAGGTCTACAGACCAGCTAGTTCTTGTTCTACTTTTCATGTTCCTATTTCAGCAAAGAAACTCTTTTCTCCTGCCATAGGTTGTCTAAGGGCAGCATGCTGTGCCCAGGCAGCTGCCCCAGCACCGTCCCCTGACATCCCTCACTCTCCAGGGCCAACTGGAAACACCAGCCTGCAAACAGCCAACAGCACAAGAGGTTTTTTTCCATTCTCCATGGGACCCCAGTGCCAGCCTTAAGAGCCAAGGTCCTGTACATCGCCACTGTGGTGGTAACGAACCTTCGTGGTGCCAACACCAAGAGCCTTTCGGTCTGCTGGGGAGGGACCTTTCTTGGGGTGAAATGGAGGGAGTTCTGCTCCCATGCCCATTACTGAATTCTCCAAAGAAACTGCAGGCAAGGATGCCAATTAACGCTAATTGGGATTTTTTTTATATGTGGACACATGTCCATTAGGAACTTGATTGATAGGCTGAGACAAGTGACTCATTTTGCTGTTGCCATAAAGTAACCATTGTACCATTTGGGGTTCTTTAAAAGGAAAATACAGCAGACCTCACCTGCTCCCATTAAAGCCAACAAGTTTTGGCACCACTAGAGGAGAGAATTTTACCTGTGGATGCTGGAGACTTGACCTAGAGGTAAGTATTGAATTGCCTTGAGTCCTTTTATCCAGGAAGAGCACCTTGCTGGATAAAATATAGTCAGAGATATTGGTACTGATCTTGGAAATACCTTGTGCTTTCTTTGCAAATGCTCTGCAAGTTTTGTTTTTATGATGCTCAATTTAAGAAGACCCAATTTGAGCTTTATGTCCGTACTGAAGCCAGCTTCCAATTTCTTTTAAATTTTTCCTAAACACTTTTGAAACACCTAACTGTCGTTGATTCATTATAAGCTGAAGATTAAAGGAGTATATAAGCTTCTCTGATGGGAAATCACTTGGTTTGAGCACAGGAGGAAGCTGACAGCACCATTATGGACTTGTCAGAAATCAGCTGCATTTAAAAGAGGACACCAGCCTCTGGGTCTCCTGTCCAGCATAAGACAGTGAAGGAATAAACACAGACACCACACAGCAAAGGTGAGGGACCCAAACACAAATTTCAGCTGCTCATCCAGAGAAGAAGGTAGCCAGCCTAAGGCATCATTCTTGAACAACTATCTTGGCAGGGAAACTGGTTTTGAAAAATGTTGCTCATTTGGTTTTTCTTTCCCTGACCCATGGCCCTAATGCATGGATCATATGCAAAGGCAAGATCAGAGATGACAGATCAGTTTTGCTCTCAGATACAGTCAGGTAGATGAATAAATTCAGCTCAGTGAGTTTTGGCATTTAGGAGCAACAGCTGGAAAATTCCTTTTAGCACTTCCTTGACATAAATCAGTTGAAAACCAGGAGGGTTTTCATTCACGGCAATCATCTGTGCTGGTGTCCCTGATCAAGCCTCAGCTCTCCCTGCTGTGGAGCACAGAGACCAGCCTGCCTGGGAGAGCTGTGGAGACAAATCTGGCCCTTGAGTTTTCTTATGCATTTTGGTCAGCAGAAATGAGGCAAGTCTTTGGGAAAAAAAAAAAAAAAAAAAAAGCTTTTGATTTTATAATTCTTTTTTTGTCAATCACTGGATTTTGACTGAAATATAATGTTATGTATAGAAATCTAAGAAGTATTTCTTGAGTCTTGCTTAATACCATCCCTGAACACGGGCTGAAATCTCCCAAGAAAAGTAACGGAGATTGATGGACTGGAGACAAAACCGAGAGCACTGACTACAGCATTCAGTGGGATTGGGAAGGATCCCAGAATCCAGTGCTAGCTTTTCTCTCCTGGCCTGGTGTCTCTCACCAGCAGAAAGGTTGCTAGTAGAAAATGAACTACCTGCTAAATTCCCACAGGCACCCAGGTATGAGAAGGTGTAGTGGCATTTCTCCACCCTTTGTCTCACCTAACCCTGTCCCAGCCACTGAGGGTTGCTTCTTACAGACTTCTGCAGTGGTTTACCCTCTAGAGAGACTCCTCCACAATCCAGCAGAATAAAATATCTCCCTGCACTGCTCTGATACTTTCAGGCATATCATTCCTCTCTAAATCTGGGCTGAACTTTTATCTACCAAGACCTAGTGCCAATGGCTTTGCACACGGGAAGGTACAAGTGTCATCTCAATGTTCCTTTTACAAGCCAGCTGGTCACAAAATAACTCTGTTGTTCAAAGACCATGAGCCCATTGATCTGAAAGTAAAAACATCTGCAACAACACCCCACCACACACAATTTATTAAGTTTGCATCTATGCTGGTTTTGGCTGGGATAGAGTAAATTTTCTTTGGAGTAGCTAGCACAAGGCTATGTTTTGGACTTGTGCTGAAAACAGTGTTGATAAAACAGATTTTAGTTATCGCTGAGCAGTGCCTAAATAGAGCCAAGGCCTTTTCTGCTCCTCATCCCACCCCACCAGCGAGGAGGTTGGGGGTGCACAAGGAGCTGGGAGGGGGCACAGCCAGGACAGCTGATCCCAACTGACCCAAGGGATATCCCATACCAAATGGCATCAAGTTCAGCATGCAAAGCTGGGGGAAGAAGGGGAGGATGTTCAGAATTATGGCATTTTTGTCTTTCCAAGTAACCGTTACATGTGATGGAGCCCTGCTTTCCTGGCGATGGCTGAACACCTGCCTGCTGATGGGAAACGGTGAATGAATTCTGTTTTGCTTTGCTCGTGCGCAAGGCTTTTGCATTACCTATTGAACTGTCTTTATCTCAGCCCACGAGTTTTCTCACTTTTACCCTTGCAATTCTCTCCCCCATCCGACCAGGGCAGAGCGAGTGAGTAGCTGCATGGGGCTGAGCTGCCGACTGGGGTTAAACCACGACAGCACCCTTGTACGGTAGTGCCCTTCTAACAGACAGAGCACTACTTTGCTACGTATACTGAAGCAGAGGAAGAAATACACTGAGTGCTCAGCTCCTGAGAAAGGGAGTGCTCACAGATGAGGTTAATAAAACAGGCACTTTTCTTGCTCTCATACATTAAAAAATCCCACCTGTTTTTTTTTTCTTACAGGTACTATCAGGTCGGTGGCTTTGTAACATATATTACACTGTGTTGCTGATGAGCTTAAAAAATAATGCTGACTGTAAGATTCTTGGTAAAACATGTATCAGAATAGACATTTTCTTACCATTTACACTGACATTAACTGTTGATCTGTTGTTGCTAACACTGTACTTTTGTTCCTAATTATGCAGGACGTAATCTTGCCAAACTGGTCTTTTTTCTGTAGATGATTCACGTACCTGTTTATTGCACTTATAACAATGCAGCACTTTAAAGGTTGTTTACTTCCTGAAACGGATGGTTTCTTATCCTGGCTGGGTCATGGTGCCTCCTAAAATAACATCTCCTTTAGGCCTAGGCAGAGCTTGCCGTTGCTGTGGGCAGGCTGACGGAGCAGTAACACCAACCTTAAATGCTCACCCTCAGCCCCACGAGGACAAGAGTGCCAGCAGCCAGCTGGAAGA
>NW_009611132.1:0-8147 GCF_000690535.1 Cariama cristata | reverse complement strand
AGAGCGGGTCATTGCTAGATGGTGCTCAGGGGAACAACAGTATAAAACAAGTGAGATTATCCTCAGCTTTACCTAAATTGCTGAGAAACACTGAGTTGGCCTAGGACAGATGCACCAACACTAATGCTTCATATTCACAAATAAAGCCTGTGTTAGTTCTATGTTCAGTAATAGACTAGAACTAGCTGTATTTATACCACAAGGTATCAGAATTTTCCTCTGTTTTTTAATTGTTAAGGTGGGTAGATGAAAATTACATCATGTTCCTGTCTTACTGTTTTGACCTGCTGTCCCGCTGGTAGACGTGCATGCCCGCGGGGCTAGCAGCTGCAGGGTGAGCAGTGCTTTGCTGGGGGCCCACAGGGGTGGGTGCCCCATGAAGGAAGTGGGCAGCCTGTTGCATGCAGTGATGAAGAAACCCCTCTTTCATGGTACAACTTTTCAGTATCTGGAAGGCACTCCAGGTAAATCAAGCCAAAGGTGTGAACTTCGCCAAGCAAGAACCTCCATCATTCAGGTTACCAACAGCTCATGGCCTTTGGGAAAGGCCTTGTGCGGCTCTTACCATGCACAAGGTAGGTCTGGCCAGTCCTGGGACGATGCCAGGCAGCATCCCTCAGTAGAGTCAGAAGAGCCCTATCCATCAGTATCTTTATCTCACCCATGACATTGCTCATGTGTGTGTGCTTTTCCCAGGTGGTGAGCAGCTGCAGACACGCGCTGTGCCTGCTCCTAAAGCAACCACTTTCCTGGAGGTACAGCCACACGTGTGCTTGGGTGCCAGCCTGGGACATAAGAGCCCCTTGCTCCTGTAAGCCAGACTTGAGCCCAGGAGCAGCAGAAGCCACAAACCCCGATTTTTACTTTGGTATAACAATTATTCAGTGTTCCCTCTTCCTGAGGTTTGTTCACACTACCTATAAAGTATTTCTGTCATCATGCCGAGGAAAACCTTCAGACCTCTCTCTGCAAACCACAGAGCAACCAGGTCAGCCATTAGGCGACTGAGTGTCTTCAAGTGATGGACACGCTTGAGACAAACGTTCAGGCGAGACACAGCAGCTGCTGCAGACTGGTGGGCTATGGCGCTATGGATTGTGGACTTTTGTGGAATTTCTGTAATATTGCTTCTAAAAGCAATATTACAGCTTCACTTTAATGACCTTATTGATAAGCTGAAGTGGCTCTCATTGCATCACGCAACGGGGGCAGTGCCACATCACTGCTGAAATACCAACCTTCCAGACAGTGAATTGGAGAGCTACAGAGATTTCAGATTCTGCTAAGAACTCCGGCATTATTTAAATTGTAAATTGGTGAGGGAAGAAACTGTCTTTTTATTCTGTGTTAACATCTTTTTAAAATAGTGAATAAAAAAAATAAACATTGAGAGTATCTTTCACTTAAAGCTATCGCATTAACTCCGTTCGCTTCATCCCACTAATCAAGACTGTTAGCTGTGAATGAAGTATTGCCATTAAAAGGAAAAGCCAGTTGCAACACACTTCAGTCCTTCCAACATAACACATCAATGGACATTTTATCCCTTCACATAAAAAAAAAAAAGAACATTCCCCAAATCTGTGTATAAATACTCAGTTACTAACAAATGAGATCTGAATTTCAAAGAAAAAAACAGCAGCTTTTTAATGATTATGATTTAAACTACTGAGAATGTTTTTTACCTTCAGATAAAAATGATTCCTACTAAAATTTCATACACACATAAAATGTCTCGAAATGAAAGTGCACGAATCTGCATAACTTTCCATGCAATTTAAACATAAATTTAGATCTCTCCTGCTGTCATTTCAATAATATGATAGAGTACTGGTAAAGTCACTAAGGTTGAGACTCAGAGATTCAACAACATTCAGTTTCCAAAAGGTGAAATGTAAACTAAGATAACAGATGATGTAAAACAACACTAACGGGACAGAAAGAAGAGGAAATAATTCCCAGACTTTTTAAACGACATGTAGAGGTCATTTACCTGCTGACTATAAATTCACAGCCAATCTCTTAATAAAATATTTTGTGTGTGATTCCAGGGGAACTGTTCACATGCATAAAGCTACTGTGATATATGATTTTATGAAGCTGAGGATTTGTCCCGAATTTACCAGGGAATGGAAAGTGTAGAAGAGTGGCTCAGAAAGCAAGGGATGCTCTCTATAAACACAACAAGGCATTAAGTGTTGGAGACAAGTACTTAAGCCAAAGAAATTCTTTAAGTGCAGGAAGTGTACGGGCCATGAATACATAGAAGGCAGACTAGAAAAAGGTTTCTAGGTGTTACACTTCTACCAGGAGCCACACTTACCTGCATCTCTGACTCACTGTGGCTAGAAAAAAAGTGTGTTTAAATAAGTAGATCAGATGTTGCTGAACTCGCCTGCCTTGAATCCTTCCCATATGAACCCTATCACTGACATCTCACCCAGCCAAATGCACCTAGAGGGATTCTCTGCCAGGAGCATGATGATTTCTCCATCTCTCCTTGAGCCCTACTTCCCAGGTTCCCCATCAGCTAGAAAGTGCTATTGAAGTTAAGTCACAATTTTCTTTCTATCATTACTCTCACTTGTTGTCTAGTTTTCCATGAAGAAACCGAAGAGTTCACCATAACTTTTTACTTACAAAATAAAAAATAACAACATCTGTGATGTTCAGTCCAGCTTTTCAATTTTTTTCCCCCCAAAAAACCAATGTCAGGCCTTGCACTGGGTCTGGCTGAGGTGGAGTTAATTTTCTTCACAGCAGCCTGTATGTGCTGTATCTTGTGTTTGTGACCAAAACAGCAATGATGTCACACCAGTGTTTTAGCTGTCGCTGAAAAGTGTTCACAGAGTGTCAAGGTCTTCTTTGCTTTTCACTCTGTCCCCACAAGAAGCAAGCAGGGGGTAAGCAAGGGACTGGGAGAGGGAACAGCTGACCCACGTTGACCAAAGAGATATTCCATACCATATAACATCATGCTCAACAATAAAACTGGGGGGTAGATTTTCCAAAGCAGCAGTTGCTTGAGGACTGGCTGGGCACCAGTCTGCTGATAATGAGGGACTACATTTACATCCTTTAGGTTTTTTGTTTGTTTTTCCTTCACTTATTAAACAGTCTTTATCTCAACTTATAAATTTCCTTGGGTTTTGCCCTTCCAATTCTCTCCCCCATTCTGCTAAGGGGAAGTGAGCAAGAGGTTGGGTTGGGACTCGTGCCACCCAGGGTCAATCTTCCACAGACCTTGATTTTCCAAATGTGTCTAGTCTTCGTCTGGGTATCCCAAATTGGGTGCCTAATTGGAACATTCTCTGTAATATGACAGCTCTCTGGCATGTCCCATGGTTCTAGGACACAGTGTTTTATAAGAGGTACAGCTTTCATTTGAACTGGGTCTATTTTTCACCAAGAAAAACATGATAATTTCCATTTAATAGTTCATTATATACTTCAGTAGGCAAGTTGAAACTTAAAATATCAGTTTGAATAGGGACTGTATTTTTGCTCTATGGTTTTATTAAATAATTTATTCTTATAAAGCACTCATGGTAGGGTTTAACTACTACAATACCTGCTGGAAGGGCAACACAACAGGGCACAAGAGATCCTGGCTGTTTCCAAGGTGCATTAATGATAACTTCCTGACACCTTCTTGGTGAAGGACCTGATGGGAGGAAATACCCTTCTGGACCTCATCCTTGCAAATGAGGAAGGACTGTTCAGGGATGACAGCTGGAGGCATCCTTGCCTGCAGTGGCCCAGAATTGTGAAGCTGAGGATCCTGAGAGGAAGGAAAAGAGAAAATGGCAGACTCACAACCTAACAGACTTTGTTCGGCCCATTGAGGGACCTATTCGGCAGAATCCTATGGGATATTATTCTGGAAAGAAAAGAGGCCCAAGGGAGCTCACTGATTTTCAGCCTCCTCCAATCTCAATGTGCAGGAAATCAAGAAAAATCTACAGGAGACCTGCATGATTGAACAAGATGCTCCTGAAGAAATTCAAGCATACAAAAGAAACAAGGGCAGATGACCTAGGAGGAATATAAAGACACTGTCTGAGCATGGAGGAGTGGAAGCAACTCCTACCTGAAGTTGAATCTGCCAGCAGGTCGAGAGGTGATCCTTCCCCTCTGCTCAGCAATGGCAGGACTCATCTGGAGTGCTGGGTCCAATTCTGGGCTCCCCAGGATGAAGGACGTGACCTTAAGGGCATGGGTGTTGTGAAGGGCCACAAAGACGATTAAGGGACTGAAGCATCTGCCATGTGAGGAAAGGCTGAGAGAGATGGAACTGTTCAGCCTGGAGAAGGCTCAGGGGGATGTGTAAGTGACAGCCCTGTGAGGAAAGGGAGTAAAGAAGATGGAGCTGCACCCAGTGGTGTCCAGTAAAATGGCAGGAGGCAAAGGGTACAAATTGAAGTACAGAAAAATCCATTTACCTATTCAGCAACTTATTCGAGCTGATCCTGCTCTGAGCAGGGGCGCTGGGCCAGACAATCTCTAGAGAAACTCATAATAATACAGGAATATTCAATCAGATAGGGAGTCTCATTAGCATGCGTTAGAAATCAGCATAAAAAAAGTGCATGGGGGGAAAAAAAAAGAATGAAACAGACAAATTGAAAATGGAGAGAAAAGTCTCTACAATCCAATGATAGACTTCACACTCAGGAGATCTTGGCTCCAGTCTTACCTCATTTTTTGCCTTTAGATTTCCTCTTAAAATGGAACAGCGATAACAAGAACTCCCCACCCTCAACCACCCCATAGTTAGCAGGGGATGCAAGACACTTTGCTCCAAGTCTGTACTTCAATTCAAGCAGGAGAATTGGTCTTCCAGACCTTCAAAGCATGCTTTAATTGCTGAGCAACTGAGTAAAATACATCAGATGTGACACACCAGGATGAAGGAGCCCCTAGAGATATCCCATATGGTACGGATTGTCAGGCTTGGCCTTCTGCTGAAATCTTGTGAATAGAAGATGGAGGTGTCTCCCTGAAAGTTTGTTTTTTTTCCTGGGTGCTGACTGGGGAACCTGAGACTCTCTGATTCCTCTGAAGATACCTAAGCCCAAACCATCTTGGTAGCACTGCAACAGACAAATCTCACTGAGGACTTGGGCGTAAGGGACAGAGACTCCTTAAGGAGACAAAGGGCATTATTCTGCTTACCGGCTCTGTCCTTACACAAATTTAACAGAAACCATTTAAATGTAAGCATTGGGATAATCCCATTATTATTCAGGAACGAGCTTAAAATCTTCGTGGTACCATCAGTTTCAGAAGTGAAAATGTAGCCACATATTTCCCCAGTTCTAGAACCATCTGCCACTAAAATATTACAGGATTTTTAGGGGAATGTTCAGCCTGATTTTGATTCCTGGTTTTACCTGGTGGTACAGAAGTAAAAAGTGCACTCATCATTGTGTTTTGTTCCACCTCCACCCAACATGTGTTTTGCCACTTCCCATTCCAAAACAAAGTCAAGTTGTAAGGTTTAACTTTTCCCTTTATTGGTACGGTTGCTAATATCCAAAAGATGCTCTAACTGATCAGTTAGGCAACCACAGTTGCAAGCACACAGTCCTGCCCAGAGATATATTCCAGAAGAGTGCCTCTTCAGATTTTTTTTTAATGGCCAGTTTAAAAACTGAGATTAATTCTATTAATTTACCTTTTCATATTCCTTGAGATTATTAAATCTGACAATTAACTCATCACTTAGAGGGGTGCTTCTCCCTGTCTGGCTGAATTAGGCCATAGAGTGAAAAGGCTCCAGCACAGAAACTCATGTCCTCTGCAAAACGGACAGCCCCGAGGTTTAAGAGATTATACTGGATGGGTCATTACACAAGATTTACTTCTGGCCGACTGTTTCAATAAATAGTAATGCTTCCTCCAGAGAAAACTACCCAGAAACTGGCACCCAACCTCCATTTCCTAACCTTCTCCCAGCAGCAGCCCCCAGCAAGCAATGCCACCAGGCACTGCCGCCAAGGGCTGGTAAATACCAGGATTTATATACAGCAGTGAGAGGGAGCTGTAATGAGATCAATGTCGAGGATTGCAGCAAATGGCCTATAAAGCAATTTTTAAATGGGATTTCCTGCAACAAAAGCCAGCTCCCAATAACCTTTTCCAATAACACGAGGTGAAAAGGGTTGGATTTGAATTATAATACCCGATACTAAGACGTGGACAGACAGCTTTATACTCTCTTTACAGTTGACTGCTCAGACAATTTGTTAGCCTCTCATCAGAAAAGGAAATCTTAAAGTAAATCTGTACAGGTACACCCGGGCCCAAACTACTGTGCCAGAAGAATGAAGCATTGTATAATCGAAAGGGGATGAATGGTCTCGTCATTATTTGCTGTTATTACGTGGAGTATTAGATAGAATGGAGGAATGAAGTCACAAATGAGAGCAAGCAGCGAGCACAGCCATATTTGTTTCCCTTTCCCATTCCAGTAGTAGCCCCCAAGGGGAAAAAAAAAAAAAAAAATTACCGATAAACTTCATGAAACGTATCTGACATAGATGGTTTTCATTCAAAAATTTCAGGTCACTAAAACATCCTTACTTAGGGTCAGGCAAAAGATTTCTTACCTGGAAAAAAACCTTTCATTTCTCAGGGTTGGTCTCCTCCCTCCGCCTGCAAAGCCATTCTTACAGCCAAATCTTTGCTATTTTTCCGAAAAAACAGCGAGCTGGGGCGCAGGGACACCAGCATCCCCTGCGCACAGCCCCCGCGCAGCTCCCTTGCGCTGTATTTTCAGAGCTGCTCCCTCCCGGCCGCGCGCTTCTGCACGGAGCACAGCCACTGCTTTGCCCCGTCTTTTTGCAATTACGTCTGTGCTAAAACCAAAAATCAACCTGTTTCAAAGATTATTATTTTTTTTTGCTTTTACTTTAAAAGAGAGCATTTTAACAGAGAAAGTACCTCTTTAGGTACATCTGGTCGTGATTTTCCAGCGCTGCACTCCCATGAGCCTGTAGTTAAAAATAAATCAAAGGCAGGGAAGTCGGAAAAGGGAATTTTCGTATTTCACTGCTGCGCAGCTTGCTTTCTGGTCGTTAAACTGAATTTGTAACACTCGGGGATTTCCTTCCACGTGGGGGCTATTAGCGCGGTATTTAAGGGCTATTAGCGCGGAGTTTGTTCTCGTTAACGGTGACGTCTATTTAAAACTACATGTGGCTTCACAAACTTTTAAATTACTAGCCTGCTTGTTCCAAGAGGGGAAGGATGCTCTTAGGAAAAGTAATTACTAGTACTCCCTGTTGCAGGCTTTCTCAATGCTGGAGTGCTGCCCGATGGTAATATGAAAGCGTAAATCCCGATAGAGTCTTAAATCCACACATTTGGGGATTGTTTTTTTTTTTTTAAATTTATTATTCCTTTTAAGAATAAAGAGTGTCTGAATTGTACCGACCAGTAGGAGGAATTCAGGAAGGTTACAAAGTAGGACTTACTACCGCTGTCGATAGTACACCTGAATGTCTTTTGGAAAGTGAATTAATAGCAAAGGCGAACAGAAGCGACAATCGTCTATCCGAGCTGGGTTCTTCTTTTCTTTTAGCTCTTATCCACCGCCTTCGCTGGGACAGGGGGTTGTTGTTTGCTTGGTTTTACGTTTCAGCTTATTTGAACATCCGAGCGGCTTTTCCCCCAAGTGCTTTGGGGAGCCTCTCACCGCCGTCGGGGCCGTCGGTACCTCTTCCAACACTGCCGGGGCTGGGGCGGCCCGAAAAATTTTCCGTTTTACCCATCTCCACGCGGCAGGCACTGGTCCTCTACCTCATCCCCTGGGAGGCTTAGGGCTTCCTAGAGGTGACCCTGGTTCTGCCTCCTGGGGCCCCGTTTCCCCCCCACGGGACTGTCCGGACCCTCACTGGCCGTGACTGTCAGCGGGTGTCCCTTCGTCCTGTCCCCTGGGAGAGGGGACACAGGTCGGCCGGAATCTCTGTTAGTCGCTTCCCTGGCTGCTCTCGGTGAGCACGCACGGCACTGACCGAAGGGTGACCGCTTTTCGGTCACCGGGAAAAGGAGGGGGAAGGAGGAGATTCATCCCTGGAAAATTGCCGGGAACACTGGGTTAGCCAGGTTTGCAAAGTGGGAGCATTGTTGTGCGCCGGGGTCCT
>NW_009611131.1:45402-53594 GCF_000690535.1 Cariama cristata | reverse complement strand
CTCCAGTTTTTAATTCCGTGGTGTTTTTTTGTTTGTTTCTTTTTGGTGACAGGTTACAGATACGCCATCCCAGGAAAGTCACCTCTCAGAGCAGGAGCCAGAGTCGTGCAAGGCAGAAAGTGACAACGTCTTTCTCGTCAGGGCACAAGGATTCCCCTTCTCGTGCACCGAGGAAGACGTGCTTACCTTTTTTGATAGTATGGGAGTTAATTTTCCTGTGTAACTGTTCGGTGGGGTGTTCTTGAACCCAATAGTTAATGATTAGTTAACAGAAAGAAAATTTAAAGATTGTTAGCTGGAGAAAGACAAGTTTTTAATATTGCTGCAAAATTATTCACGACTTACACATAAAACAAATTAATCAGCTTCCAAACTGCTGGACAGTGACTAGAAACTCATCCTTATGGCATTTTATATTTAATTGTGCAAGTCTTTCCCTTTTTTATCAATGTCTCCACAGTGAAGGCAATCTAATTCAAAGTGGTTCCTTTAAAGACCATTATGGTGGTTTTTTTCCCCAACTCCCTGCTTTTAAACAAACTGGAGTGGTATTTACTTGCTAGTTTAAACTTCAGTGTTACTTTCTGACCCTAATTAATAGGCTTGTGCATACCCTTGCAGGGCTGATCCCTCCATCCAGTATTATGATGCATTCTTCCAGAGGTCACATCCAAGTTTTTGAATGGTTTAATAACCTGCCAAACTAAATTAACTCAGTTTGAAGTCCTGGGGGAAAGGCCCATAAAGCAGGCAGAGTATAGCTGTAGAGACTGAAAGGCTATAGCGTTTGTTCTTGATTTCAGATAACTCAGAAACAATGACGTTTACCAACAATACGAGAATATGTAATGCCCAGTTATACAGCTGTGGAAGCCAGGAGATGTCAAATCAGTTTCTTGTCTGCAGTAAGCATTGTGTGTTACAGTTAGAAATAGGAGTTTACTGTCGTTTGTTTTGACAGTATTTTGCACTGCTGAGGGGCGTACCTCTATACAGAATATTCAGTTTTCATCTGTGATCAAAAGACTGCCATGTTTGATGCAGTTGCATAAGTTTCCGTGTTCCTTGATTTCTAGGCTGTAGAATTCGAAATGGTGAGAACGGCGTACACTTCCTCTTAAACAGGGATGGGAGACGCAGAGGGGATGCCTTGATTGAGCTGGAGTCGAAAGCGGATGTCCAGAGAGCCTTGGAAAAGCACCTGAGGTATATGGGCCCACGCTATGTGAAAGGTGGGTCTGAAACGGCAGAACTTACCTTGGAAGAAAATTCATGACAAAGCGAATAAGAACTGCTGGAATAATAGGGCAGGCTGGTGTGAGGGGGACAGCGTGGGGAGATGCAGGATGTGAAAGAGCAGCAAATTAGCCAACAAGGCACCATTAAGCCAAAACTGCCTAGGCTGGACAGGAAAAGCAGAGTGGCTTGTGCAGCGGGAGGCACCATTGCAGGACCATAGAGTGTGGGGTGGGAGAAGAAACATGATGAAATTTTGCCTGGGGGGGGGAGAAAGCTGCCTTAGAAGAATGCCTGCAGAGTGCCACCTCAGAGTACTACGAGGAAAAACATGTTTTGTGTCTCTATTCCTTCCAGTTTTTGAAGTACACGATAGTGATGTAGAGGGCTTACTACAAAGTCTGCGAAATGAGTCACAAGCCATAAGTGATGGAGTTGTACTACTCCGAGGCCTTCCGTTCAGCTCCACTGAGGATGACATCGCAGATTTTTTCTCAGGTAACTCAGCCTAGTCTGTGCTTTTCACTTACGAAGCGTTTACTTCTCCAAGTTCATGCTTAGATAGGCTGTTGTTCTTCTAAGTGAGAAAAGCAAAAGCACATGCGGCCTTCAACACCTTAAACAGCATAAGGAGTTGCTGTCCCCCTGCAGCTAGAAGTAACTAAAGTTTTCTGGACGAGCTTTTGGCTGCAAGGTTTTCTTGCACCTTTAACTTTCTGCAGGTCTGACCTAGGATCAGTACTTTCAGCAGTCTTTTTGGGTGCCAGGGGAAAGAAAGAGAGGAACCTCGATCCTGTTATCTGCAGTTGGATTGCTGCTAGTACATAATTTGGCAAAGCTGGGAGGCAAAAATGCCTGTATGATAATTACAGTACAAGTGAATGCACCATGGGTATTCACAGCTGTATAATTTTGCCAGAACACATATGCCACTTAAAACTGTTAACAGCAGATTTTTTTTGTTACTGGCTTGTTCATGGTTGCAGAAGTTAACTGCACCAATTCTCCGCTGAGCAAGTACTGCACAAGCGTGTGTGCGCATGCTTATGTCCCACACTCTGTGCTAGAGCAATCCAGGTGGTTGCTGCCTGCGTTCATTAGGAAAGAAGCCTTTCTAGGTTTTGCAAAATAAACTTTACCTAAGGAAATGTCAGTTTAAGTTGTAGACTAAACCAGAACTAGTTCTTCCCCCTCAACTTCTTCCATTCCAGGTAGGCATGCAGAGAGAGTCGTATAGCACCAAGGTTCACAATAACCACCACCGTGCCAAAAGCAAAGGCCACTGGTAGTAAATATTTCAACTCATAACCAGTAGTTCAGTGTTTGAAGGCATCTAGTAGCAGAGTTATCAAAATGAGAGGACTAGGGCAGCATTGCGGAACAAGTAGTTCCATTTCTTCAGAAGCCTGGGGAGACTCTTTGAGAAAGGAACAAGGTGCAGAGGTACACAAAAGTATTCTTAAAAAATAATAAGTAACCCTGCCCAGTGTGCACTCCGTATCATATCAGATATAGCTATTTACTGGATTGCAGGCTCCCCAGGAAGATATACAGTGCAAAAATTGAATTTCAGTGAATTGGGCCTGGGTCTTAAAGAGATGGGAAGAAACTACCGTAATAATAAGAGAAAATTTCAAGAACATTTGTGCTCTGGACATCCTTGTTGTCTAGAACTTGGATTCACTTTTTATTTTCATAGTTACTTGAAGTTTCAAGTCAACTGGTTATTGGCAATTAAGCCTTCTCTGAAAACCAACTTAAATAAATTGGAGTTAAAAAAAAAAGGTTAAAAAACGGTATGTAGGCCAGCATGAGCAATTGTTTTGGAACTCTTTAACTGCCTGATTGGCTTGTCAAAAAACAGAAGAGTGAGGAAAAAAGATGGCTCTCTGAGCTATGGCACAAGTTACTGACAACGTAAATGCCTTTTTCTTCCCACCCTTCTATAGGTTTGAAAATAACTGACATAGCTTTCGTTTACCGGGGAGAAAGAAGAACAGGAGAAGCTTTTGTGCAGTTTGCAGCTCCTGAAATGGCAGCTAAAGCCCTGTTACGACACAGGGAGTATATGGGAAGTAGGTAGGTACTTCACTGGGGTTCACGAGGGTAGAAGAACATGGTATGAAGCATGCTGTGCTACTTAAAGCTTGCTTTTTACCAGGTGAAACAGCTAATCTTAGGCTATTCCGTACTCGCATTGTGTTATTAAGGAAGCTTCTGCCTTTATTACCCTTAAAGCCCCGAACTCAGACTTTAGGTTCAAATTTCAGTAGAAACCATAGCTGTATCTTTCTCATAGTGGTATCAGACTGTTACTTTGTGGCTTAAAACATTTCTTTTTTAATAGCACCCTCTGAAATACTCTGTGTAACCCAAGCGTTATCTCCTCTGGTGATGTTTTCTTTAGAACCTTGACAAAACTGGAGAAAAAAAGATGAAGCCTTTTGCAGGCTTCTGTGTGCTGCAGAGGCACCTTCAGCACTTGTAGCTTGGGGGAATTTGGGGTCTCAGAGAAAGTTTCAGGTCTTTTTAAGTCTTCCTGAAGGCTGTCTCATCCGAACAAAAGTGGAGTGATAGCATTCAGAGTGGGGAACACTAGACAGACACCGCCTGCCCAGTCACAAGTGCAGGGGGATCCTTCCTGCGCTTCCTACAGACATTTGCCCCAGCCAAATTTCCACCAGGTTCCCCGGTGCTTTCCACAGTTTTGGCAACCCTGACCCTTCCCTTCAGCCCCAGTACCAGACACAGTCAGGGTCTCCACTTGGAGAGTACGTTGTACAAAGCAGAGCTTACGACTCACCTCTGGCTTGAATCCATTCCTGACGTTGGCTGCTGGCCAACACCATGCAGTCATTGACCTGTTTGGTGACCACATCCACCTGGGCTGTCCTTCCTCAGGAATCCACATTTAACCATTTTCTTCCAGAGCACTGAGCCCCGTGCCCTTCTTATCTCACAAAAGCCTCTCTCTTCTCAAGCAGAAGCACATCCCACTTTGCCCCAGAATCATAGAATCATTTAGGTTGGAAAAGACCCTTAAGATCATTGAGCCCAACCATTAACCTAAACTCTGCCAAGTCCACCCCTAAACCATGCCCCTAAGCACCACGTTTGCACATCTTTTAAATACTTCCCGGGCTGCATTCAGGGGAAAGAAAAGAAAAAACCCCAAAACCCAACCAAACCTAACAAGAGCACTTTTACCTTCCTGACCTGCATTCAGGGGAAAGAAAAGAAAAAACCCAAAAACCCAACCAAACCTAACAAGAGCGCTTTTACCTTCCTGACTTCTCTGATTTTTCTTTAATACCCTGCCAAGTTCTCTTTCTGAACGCCAGGTAACAAAAGACTTCTCCAAACCTTACTGCTTCTGCTGCACACCACCTACTTCCTTTCTTCTGTTGCCTTACTTCCTGTTCCCCATCCACATTACCTTGTGTTTGTCCCTGTCCCCACCCGTATTAAAAGAAAACAGCTGCTCTGTAGGCATGCCCAATAATCAAATTAACTAACACATGGCCTTATCCTCCAGTAGCAATTAATTAATTCTCAATCTGCCATGAATTTTTTGTCATGATTGAACAAGAGCTGATCTGACTCACCTACCCAAGCTCATACAGCTCTGTTTCTGTGTGATTAACCAAGAAATGGAGTGGTTTCCAAAACTTGTCAACTTGCTCTCATTCATCCTTCCTGAGCTGTCAGTTTTATCCAGCAATGGCCTTCAGCTGTGCACAGTACTGAGCGTGGGTTCATGGGGGCTGAGCTGTAGGCTCTGTCCGCCTCTGCATGGGGTTAGTTCGTTCCCTTAACGCTGGCTGCTCTCTTCAGGAAGGGAGGAAAGCCTCCTCACTTGGCTGTCCATATTCTCCTCTTCATCACATTATTCCTGCAGTGCTGTGGAAATCACCTGCTTAAACACTGCGAGTTAAATTTGTGTGAGGCCCCGCTTGTATTGTTGCCAGCTTTCTGAGAGATTAGCACAGGCAGCTCCTGAGTTAAGGGGTTCTGGGGCAGGTAGCGAGAAGAAGACGACATTATAATTTTATACTTTGACTAAATCTGCAAACAAAACAAGGGTTTGTTGTGGGTTTTTTGGTTTGTGTGGTTTTTTTTCCTTTCTGTGGTGTAAGTGGGATCTTGCTAGAATCCCTTAATGTTGCATTTGCACAGCCTCACGTACAGGGCTGCTCAAAAGGATAAATACTACTGAAAGACACAGAAAACATTTTTCAGAGGAAGTAAGCCTGTATTTCTGGGACAAAACAGAATTTTGGCTTGTAAGTGATTGGTATTACTTCTGCTGGATTTTGTCCAGACCAGAGTGGTCATCTGTCTCGCAGTATGGGGGTTTATACAGGAGCGTGGCTGTTGCTGCAAGTTGAAAAGGGCGTTCATAAATGTGTGCGTGATTTAAATGAATTAATTCTTGAAACCCATTGCTTGTCATACCATGGCTCTGACGCCCAGTATGTGAGCAGAGCTGACGCAGGAGACTGTCCTGAAGGTACTTTCTCAACTCTCTTGAGTTCTTTGCGGAAGTGCAAGCTGTGCCATGTAATCTTTTCCTTTGAATTCTAGATATATAGAAGTGTATGTAAGTAGAAAGCATCAAATGCAAAGGCATATGCCTTATGACAAGCAGCTGGTGACCTACTCCAAAGAGAGAAAAGAATATGAATCCTTCTCTGAAGAAAGGGGATTCAGCGACGTGGGAGGCCTCAGTGCTGAAAGAGAAAACAGTGAGTCCCTCCCTGTTGTGCGTGTGTTTTGAGGCCCCTTCATTTACCGTGATTGTCTGCTGTGAGCATGACCCCACCTGTCTACAGCTTTCACTGAGGGAGGTGATAACTGCAAGCATTAATGATGTTTTTTTCCTCCATGCCACAGAATTGTGCAGGGGAGGAACAGAAAGCTCCAGGCACGTTTTAGAATCTGGGATCATCACATCACCACTGCACTTTGTCCACATGAGGGGTTTTCCTACCCAAGCTACTGCCCAAGACATAATAAATGTAAGTAACAGTAAAACTATGATTGAAATTCAGTTCTCATTACCAATGCAAACGTTTGATTAATTGTTAGTGGTGAAGTGACATCAGATTTTTGATTTATCTGTATGTGTGTTAGTCCTCAGTGCTGCGTGGCTTCAGGCTGAATGTGTTTGGAAACTTGAGCTTGGTGAGGCTTACAGGCTCCCCAGGGTAGCCGTGGCCTCAGCGCCACAGCAGTGATATGCTCACCTCTATAAATAAGAATGGATTAAAGCTTGCTGGGCTGTCTTAATACTTGTCACTTTGACTTGAGTAGCTATTTATAATCTTAGCTAGATTTCAGAGTAGCTGATTGTACAAAAATGAACTTCAGAATCTTTTACATATCAAATTTACTTCATTTTAATAGTATACAGCATCACAGAGTGAATGGACCTGCACTTAATGACTTTGACAGATACAGAACGTGTGCTGTGCAAGGATTTTTCTTGCTGTCAAGAATTACTCTGCCAGGAGCTTGCAGAGGGTGGGCGGCTGTCCACCCTGGGGCAGGTGACTTGGGTATGCCTCAGCTTCATGCAGATGGAGATGGGGGGGGCCTTTTGCTGCTCACAAGCTCAGACATCCCCATAGCTGGACAGGCTTTATGAGTAAAAGCATGAAGTTTCTCAGTAATAGTATACGTTACTGTTCTGTTGTGTCTTTCTCACCAAACTCTCTTGTTTTCCTCCTTTTCAGTTTTTTGCTCCGCTGAAGCCCACAAGGATCATGGTAGAATACAACTCCCATGGAGATGCCACAGGAGAAGCGGACGTGCATTTCGAGAGCCGTGAGGATGCAGTCGCTGCAATGGCCAAGGAGGGGTCACAGCTGCGTAAGTAAAGAGGAGGGGATCTTACAGCCCCCAGACTTGGATAGTTTGGCACAGCTTGTCATGCTGCTGTTAACACCCCACACAAAAGGATCATGTTAAATGTAGATTTCCAAATTACCCTATAATGTGACATTGGCATTGTGCACCAAAAAAAAATCCCCAAACATGTAACACATAGAAGTTGCTGAACACAGACTACCTCTCTCACATTGCTCCCCAGAGTGCCACGCCATTGAATTATTCCTGAATGAACAGCCGAAGGCAAAAGAAGACTGCTCGTGACAGTGGCATGGTCTCAGATTTGGTAGGTGCATCCTTCTCTCTTGTGCTGGTTCCATTTTTAGCAATGCGTGCCTCATGCTTAGGCTAAAATTCAGAGTGGCTGAAGGGGATCATCACAGCTCATGTGAGGTCAGGCATCGAGCCTGGACCCTCTGGCGTGCGAATCCAGAGTCCACGGGCTAAAAGTCCTGTGGTAAAGGGGCAACGGCTCCTTTCTGTGGTTACAGCCAGAGCTGGCAGAGGTTGCGGTGCTGCCCAGCAACTTGCCCTTTCACTGCTGGGGCCTGCTGGAGGAGGCAAGAGGCCTTTTTTTGTTTTTCTCCTCCCTTGAAAAACCTCACTGCTGTGATCTGTTAAAGGTTCTGATGGGGCTGTAGTCCCCGGCATGACAGAGGAAACGTGGCTAAACGTTTTTCCGCAGATTAACAGCAGTTGGTCTTTAGGCTGGGGGAATGTTAGCTTACAGTTACAGACAATGGAGTTTGACAAAGTAACATTCTTCAGGTTTTGGGTTTTTTTTTTTCTTTTTTAATCCATCCACTCATTCAAAAGCAGGGCAGCAGCCTAGCTAAGCACAGCAGTTTTCAATGCAAAGAGGCTGGACTGTTTCTCACAACTGTAAGCTTGGGGAGGAGGTGTCCTGTAGTGGGACAGTTTGTACATTTTTTTATTGCACAGAAACTGCATCTCTGTCCTTGCCATTTACAAAAGAAAAATTGCAGGCTGCGTTGGGTGTGAGCACGAGGGAGGTGGCCCTCCCGCAGAGGCGGGCACAGTGTGGGGTGGCACTTCTTGCTGCTGAA
>NW_009611131.1:0-45392 GCF_000690535.1 Cariama cristata | reverse complement strand
CCTTACTGAAAACACAAGCCAGCCCTCCCTGCTGCAAAAGAAGGGTTTCCCAGGTCTACAGCCCTGAGGCAGAATGTTTGTACCAGGAAACAAGTTTCCTGTGACCTTTGTGGAAGGCTCTGGCCAACGCGTAACGCTTCCTTCTGAAAGCAGGGGGAGGTGATGGTGCCACTCCCCAAGGTACCCCCACAGCCCCCCATTTCTGATCTAGGCCAGGGCTGAGCTCTTGGGGCAGGTTCAAGGTGCTCACTTAGCGGCGCCCGATATCCCGCGTGGCCCCCGACATCCCGCGTGGCCCCCAGCCGCCTTGGCGCAGAACACTCCGCACAAGTTTCTGGCCCCTGCGCTGGGGACTCGGCCCCAGTGAAATTGACCCCCACCCGCACCACCCCTGTGCCTGTACTGCAGCCCCATGTGAAAACAGCTCACCTGGTGTAGCTGTTTGGGTCATCTTACCTTCTTTGCCGAGCTCTTGTCGTATTGCTAAATTCTGCTATTCTATTACTGGAGACAGTAATTCGGAATAAAATGCAGTGTTGCATTTGGAAAAAAGCAGTCAGCTGCAGCCAGGTAGTGATTTTTCTTTTTCCTCTTCCTTTTTTTTTAGGCCAAAGCGAACACATTCCGTGGGCATGAGCATAAAGATTGAGTATGAGCGCTGCTGCTCAACAACAAGGATAAACTATAAAACCTAGTTTAGCATTGTGTAAAAACAAGTAATAAATTGTGTTGCCATACTGTGGAAAGGTTGTCTGTTGCAAAAGGAAAAGCAGCTGTACTGGAGGAATGGCAAACACTGCAGGATGGAACGGATCTGGTCTCCAACTGGGCCCTGGTGTACAAAGCACTAATAAAACACCAGTATTCACAATGAACAAAACCAGAGCCATTTAAGCTCCTCACACGCAGAATTCAGCAGGCGCACTGTGTAGTGTACTCATCCCTCCTACCACACTTCTTGCACTCTGCGTGACCATCTATCATCCAGTGCCTGTTTTGAAATATTTTCATAGGCGTAGCCAAAGCAGAAGGGGACGGAAAGACCACTCGGGACGTGGGGATACAGACGATCAAGTTTTTATTACTGCCTGGAACAAAACGTAACATCAGAAGAACTGCCCTCTGCTCCCCCCAATCCAAACGTTGGGGTGTCAGCCCACACTCTAGCATTACAAGCAGTACCTGAGCAAACGTGCCTTCAACACGGGCAGCATCACGAAGCGTAACATCCAGTACTTGCAGGCAGAGGCATCCACCGGAGGGTGAGATACCAGGAGAGAGGCAAGCGCTGACACAGCCAGCCGGCAGCCAGCACAGTCACGCTCTGACCTTTCTGAACGCCAGTTGCCATTGCAGCCGCAAGGAAGCCCCGTTCTGAAGGGGTTTCAGCCACCTCCCTGCTCGTTTGGCGCGATCTCGCCCGACTTCCAAGGACCTGCTGAAGACCCCTCCTGCTTTTCACATGAGCAACAGTCACAGCCTGCACCTGGAGCAAGCAGAGTGGCAGTCGCTCCTGCCAGGGGAGTCGAGAGCTGGCTGCAGGTCACAAATTAGCTGTTGCTTCGGCGCTGCAAAACGCTGGATGTACCGGCACTAAAAGGATTTACAGTAAGGGCCCCTTTTCCAGTTTAATCCTCTAACATAGAAATTGCCTGGGTCTCACTTTCCCCTTGGGGGATGAGTCACGCTGGGTTTGGATGCAGGAATGTGAAATCTGGTAGATGGGTGCAGCCTGGGAAAACTACCAACCCTAAGGTCTCTGTGTTCTCCATTCATCCCTGGCGTCCCACCCCTTCAGAGCAGCGTGCCCGCACCTGAACTCCAACCTTTTCTATTTCAACACTGTTTACAATGACTAATCCACTTTGAGGGATAGCAGCAAGGAAATATATCTGGTAACTACTATGAGGGGGGGAAAAAAAGAGCAGAAAAAGAAAAACTATTTAAAGTTTTCTCCCCGTGACGTGCTCTGGCTCTGAAGGGCACTAAGAGGAGCTGGAGAACTTGGGTGGCTGAATGCGCCGAGGCCTAGGGGGAACTAGAAGAGAGTAATTCCTGGTACAGACTAGCACCAACCACGTAAATAACCTCAGCTCCGACATGCTTTTTAATGCAGTTCCAGCCAGTCTAATGAATAGCAAACCCCCTCTGAGGAATTAAACCACTAACCCCCAATAAAATTTGTACAAAACCAAATGCATTTGTCACATATAAATACATCAGTTTTCTGTGGACTACAAAACATTCTGTGGTCTTAAAGACTGAAGTAGGCTTCCAGTACAAAACCCACCAAACACTACTGTGACATGCCACACGCCTCATGAGGAAGGCACCGCCACTTTTTGGAGTACCAGAAAATTCCTTGAGGTAACAGCAACAAAGAATGATGTAGGATGAACTGTGAAACCTCTTTAAAGTGTCTTTCAAATTAGACTTTCTAGTAGGTGAAAAGCATTCCCATTTCATCTCACCCTCGATTTGGTCTAACCAAAAAAAAAAGTGAAATGCCAGGTTTATTACAACCTGTTCATGTGCACAAGGGGGAGAGGTGGATCGAAGCGGCCCTAAGCCTTCTGTGTCACGATGAGGATTTGATAACAAAATACTTGGGAACCCAGCTCCTCCGGTTACCACCCCAGGAGCGGCAGTACAGTTACACCCGGAGCTGTGGCCACCGTTGTGTAGTCACGAAGTCACAGCGAGGGGCTGCGAGCGCAAGGTCAGAGATGCCTTAAGGCGCTTCCGCGCCACATCGGTGCAGGTCGTCAGTTCTCGCATCGTGTGCACCTCAAAACCACCCCCACCCCAGCCCCTAAAATACAAAAGGAAAACTTTCACAGCTTTGTTTGATTTTTCAACCCTGATTTGCATAGCAAGCCCACGGCCAGAGGGCTGAGCCAAAGAAATGAAGCTAGAAAGTGTTTACCGGTGCCTTCCCTGGCCGCCTTACGGCTGGCACTGATGTCGCGCTGTTCAGCCAGATTGTCAAAGGCAACCGGGAGAGGGGAAATGGCATTTCAAGTGCAGCCAGACAGGATTAAAAATGCTCCCGTTCTGCTTTCAGCGAGCCTTTGCTTAGCAGCAGCATGCTTTCACCCCACACGCCTGAGGACGAGAAGGTTCCCGACTTGCACACGCAGGCACACGTGCACACACAGAGCTCTGGTTTTGGGCAGGGGCTCTCTGTTCTCGCTGCGCCCCGAGGCTGCTCGAGCACACCTTGGGGCCACCTCATGTGACGTTCCCACAGCAGGTCTCCCCAGCACAACCTCAGGTCTGAGAGCAGGCAACATTTTTGTTTGGGGAGGGCTCAGACCGTTGTTTTAGTCACAAGAGACTGTAAACATCATGAAGCCACGTCCCCTCTGACCGCCAAAGAACATGGGCAAGTGTCTTGTCTTCACATTCCCCCCTGAACAACTCCAGAAACCATCACCTGCAACCGTTTTTTGGTCACCTCTCTGCAACCCGTCCCCTACAAGGGGCTGGTGGAATACTGCTGGATGAGCTGCTTGTGGCAGGGATTGCAGACGCGCTCGGGGTTAATGCTAGACGGGAGGGGCAGCTCGTTGGCTGAACAGGCTTCACAGAAGGTGCCACCGCAGTTCTTGCAGATGTTCTGGAACGCAGGAAGAGGACAGAGGAATCAAGGAGAGGTTCAAGACAGAAGCGACACAAACTTAGGTTTTCTCTCATTAACATTCAGTCAACCCAAACCCTCTGCTGGGCTAAAGACGCTCCAAAACTCCACTCCAGTCCCCTCTGCAGACCCTACATTTGCTTCTGCGCTCAGGACCAGATTATAGCAAAGCTCCTTAGGTCAAAAGGGAGTAGGTGAAGGCTTGTAGTACAGCAGGTAAGAGTTACCATTCATGAACCGTTCGAGTTTTAACTGACCAAGTCTACCAGAGCATCTTGTTACAAGAGATGCACGGGTGTATTTTATAGCCACATAAATACACTGGCACAAGTAGTCTTGCCCGAGATGAGTATTTAAATGTGCACGTCCATTTGGAAGTCAGGTACAAAGCTGTGGCATTTGCTCTGCTCTGAACTCGGGTGTTTTCTCAAGATAAACCCAGGGGAATGGGGAAGACCAGAAATCCTGCAGAGTTCCCACGTGTGTAAGAGAGGTTCATGGGGTGATTTGGGGGCGGGGGGCAGTCAGAGCACCCCCCATCGCCTGGTCCAAGTGTCATGGTACCGCAGCGTTGGGGAAGAGAGGGCTGGCTTCTGACCACGTTGAGGAACGCCGTCTTCGCAGGCTCTGTGGAGCAGGCTGCCTTGGGAGCGGCCATTTCCTCTGCCAAAATCACCGCTTGCCAGACCCGTCTCGGTGCCAGGCAGAACCGCAAACACCGCCGCAGCTGGCAGCTCCTGCCCCGAGAGCAGCAACTCCACACCCATCACTTGGCCAGGCACAGCCTCTCCACGTCAGCCTGAAAGCTTCCTGGTCAGGTAACCTCACTGTGCTCCCCAGTCCCCCCAAAAAACACTGCCCAAGACCTATTTGGAACTGAGGTCCTGGTTCACCTTTAGCCCTGCACGCCGGTGCCGGGGAGCCGGCCGCCTCGGCACTGCCTGACGGACTCCTCCCTGCTCCCCTTGGCCCATCAACTGGGGGGAAAACACAGCCCAGCGTCCCCCCTGCTGTGCCTGCACCGCTGTGACCAGGACGCCTGCTGCGCTGATGGCAGTTTTATCGGCGCCTTGACTTGTTTCCTTGCGAACTGCTCCTTGGCATCAGCGGAGGAAAGTACCTGGAGGCAGGCAGCACTCCCACTGAACACCCTTCTCCGTATCTCCCTTGTAATCCCTCTAGATTCAGACTGTAAAGCAGTGAGGAAAGCAACAGGGGCTTAGCCACAAAAAAAAAGAATAAAACGAAGAGAAAAAGGCAAGGTGACTTAAGTGCAGAAATAACAAGTGTTAACACCTCCTACTCAAACTTCTGATTGATCCCAGAAAAAAACCCACTTAGCTAAAAAGGGAAGAAGCTGCTAAGGGAAAGGAAAAACAAACCACTGGACACAGAGCAGAGTGGGGAGCCCTCAAGCAGCCGCTGTCTAACAAGTCTACTTTAAGGGTCCAGTGGACTTCAGGCAAGGGCTCGTTTCTTTGTCCCAAGTCACCAGCAGGAAATCTGTGCTATTCGAAAACGAACACCAGAGGAAACGCACGTTCACCAGATGACGGAGACAACAATACACATCCTCGGAGTTACCTTTTTTTTGCTTCGGCTGCTTTCTTCCTGGCAGAGCTGGCAGATCTTGGCGTTTCCAGGTCCTGACAGCAGTTCCTAAACCCCAAGTAAAAACCAAGACATTTCGGCTTCACACGCTTCTTTATACGGCAGCTGTATGAGAGCTCTGCAGCTGATCAGCGTCTTACAACAGGGCGGAAGATTTCACCCGCTTGTGTTTTTACCCCCCCTCCATTCCCAGCAGCCCCTGCCGCCACACAGGACCACCGCGCGGTTGCTGGATGATCGGCAGTCGCACGGGCTACACCACAGGGCAGACAGGGAAGCACAGCACGGCTGTGTGAGCCAAGGACCACGCGGCTCAGTTTTCAGGCTGAGATCAAGGCTGCTGGCCCAGCAACAAGGCAGGAACTAAACATCTTTTTCACTGTGAAAAACAGCTGGCAGATGCAGAAATTCCCATTAGATGGGACACAACGCGAGTGTTGCAGCATCCCATTGATGGTGAGGGGTCTAGCCATGCTTTGCCATGCACCCGACGGAGAAAGAACGGCTTCTGGTCAGTTTGACATACGTGAAAAAACCAAATCCAACCAACTGACCAAAAGACCCCTTTTCCCGCTAGCGTACCGAGCAACCGGCAAAACCCTAGCCCCGCCGAAGGAGCTCAAACGCTGCCATTTCCACAAACACTGCATTACTTTACGCTTTCATGGCTCTCTCTAGACGCAGCAACCCAGGAAAGGCATGGGGCAAAGGAATAATAAAAGGGGTTAATATTGGTTTAAAAAACAACATGGTTGTGCTGAGGAGGCAAAATGAACTCGCGTAGGTGCAGCGCTGCCAACTAAAAGCCTTTCTAATTAGATAAGGAGCCCTGTTTCCACTAGGGAACGATTGCTGCCACGGACTCTACAGACAAATCCTCACCAAGGCTAAACCCGAAGGGCAGGCTTCAGGGTATCTGGGCAGGGAAGATGCTGCAGCGACCCAGGAGTTCCCTCCGCACCCTTGCCCTTCAGTATTTCAACGCAAGAAAAAGAATCACCCACCTGCTCTTCCTCCGTGCCGCTCGGGAACCTACAAGAGAAGAACACTGTCACTTGGAGCTGGAGCTTCAGTCCCCGCATCATTTAAGAAAAACATCTGGACTATCAGAGAATTCCCTCATCTTGTTTTTAAAATCCTACCCATACAGATTTTGGGGTTTATTTCTTCAAAACCAGGCTGCCTAGTCTGCTCGCGTGAGAGACGAGGCCTTTGTAAGCTCTGCCAAAGCGCGAAGCAGAGCAGCAGGACGCGACCGGTGCTCAGGCACACGGGCAACGCAGGAGAAAAACTTGTACGATGCCTTCAGAAGAGCAGAGGAAAGGGAGCGTGAACACAGAAAAGACTGTTTAGATGGTACAAGCACAGTTTAAAACTAGCTTTAAACTTATTGCCACAGAATGTTTGATCCCCTACAACTTCTGTGAGCAGGCAGAGATGAGGCGTTTTGAGACCTTCCAGAGAAATCGGCAGCCTGACGCTCAAGCTATTTAAACGCTCAAGGTGAAACGGGGGTAAAAAGCATCCAAGGCCTGGAAGGTTTTTAATATCTGGTAAAGCAGATTTGAATTGAGCTTATGCTATTTTTAAAACAATACTTTTCTGATTAGCTTTGAATTGGCATTCAGCACACTGTGTCAGAGCACTGCGTTTTTCCACTGACGTTCAAACAGGCTGTTACCATCTCCGAGCAAAGTCCTCGTTACAGAGCTGTTCCCTGTGGCTTTTAAAACATCTTTTCACATTTAAAGCCAAATCTGAAACTTAGCTTTCAAGTACTGAACAAATCCTACAACAACAATCCTCCTCCGTAATACTCAGCTTAGAAACATGCCACCTGAACTACATTTTTATACAACATCTCCATGAAATGTTATTTCAAGTTCTCTTTCTCCAACAGCTTCTATTCTTGTCCAGAAGCCACTGTTTATTAGCTCCGAAGGCCATTGATCCACCAAGCCGCCTCCTTTCCCTCACCAACAGAGACACCTTTTTTGGACACGGGTACCACAGGTCCAGCTCTCTGCAGCATTTGGCTTACAAAGGTTCACTGAGTAAGAAAAATCAGCAGATTTACATAGAAACAAATTCAAAGGTCAATGGGAGAGCGACAGAGCTTTTCAGGTCCAGAAACGCTGATGGCAAGCAGTAGAACCTCCGTCTTCCCTTTGAGAGCTCCGAAAAGGCAGCAAAGGGACCTCAACAAAGGGCACGAGGTTGAAAATCTTTCTCAGAGAGGGAAGTTGTGCTACTCCAAACCTCCCATCAGCAAAGAAATTAGAGAAGGGGAAGCAGGACTTAGAAAAGGAGGAGGCAAAAATGAGATTTCTTTTCTTCCATACTTGTGTGGCAGGACACTGTTCTCCTCTCTTAGCGGCGGCTTCAGTTTAGCGTTGTCTTCCTGGATTTTGAGCTTCCCATCCTGCCAAAAGGAAACATTACCCATCAGCTGAACTATATGAAGACTCCAGTTTCACCCCTGCCACACTGCAAAGGGAGACTTCACATTGCTATTTTGGGAATACCGATCTGCCCCTCCTCGGCGCAGGGGCGTATTTGGACACGCGAGTGCATACAAACACCAGTCCACTCTAGGAGCAGCTCTGCGTGCTTTCCTTTTGTTGGGAACAAAAAGCTGACCTCACATTTTAGGGATGGACCCTTAAACATGTCCAATGACCTCCTTTTACTAGAAGGTTCAAGAAACTTCACAGTCACCATTTTTTATTTTAACAGCAGAGGCTGAAAAGGCAGATGGGCTGAATAGGCTTTGTAAAGACCGATCAGTGAGACAAATCCTCTCAGCCAGGAAAGACACCAAATGCTCCCCTCCTCCCCAGCTCAGCCCGAGCCACGTAGGTCGGTGACCCCACACTGAACCACGGCTGTCACAAACCAGCCCCCCACCTGCCCCCCGAGTGCTGGCAGGATCACCCATGCGTGCACCCCTCTCAAGTGGCGACCACAGTCTCAGCGGAGCTCCGACATTTCTGCAAACGCAGACCTCCACCGGATCAAGCACCACCTACAAGTTTTGTGGCAAAAGACAAGTCCATTCCGAAATCGCTTTTTTTTTTGGCACGTTGGCCCACTGGTTCCTAGTGGGAGCACCCCACTCGTGCTACAGCGCTCGCCTCCTGAGTAACGGAGGCTAACCCCACGCCGTAACCTGGTCTCAGCCCCAGCGACAGGCTGCCAGCTCAGAGCTAACCACTTTTGCTTTAAAGACCAGACTGCCCAGGTTTGGGTTTGGGGGGTTTCTTGGTTTCATTTTTACTGGCCAACTGCATCGCACTCAGTTCCCGATTCCTGCTACTGAATTATAGCTGTTCTGCTACAGCAAATGCGACTTTTTGAGAAATGACTCATGATGCGTAAATAACGTCACTGAAATTATGTGTAATATTGGTTTAAAAAAGGAAAAACGGAATCGCTCAAGCAGCCCAGGGAAGCCCAGGGAGGGCAACTCTCAAGTGCAGCAGCACCCAGGAGAATTGCAGAAACCACCTCTATTCACAGTTTTCATAGTTACAAGTTTTGTTCTCCAAAACAACTGTTTCAGTGCCAATTCCCAGCAAAAGAGCCTGTTCTGTTCTACAGAAAAACCTGCAGAAAAGATTTTCACTTTCAAAGGCAAATGTACTGCTAAAAAGGGAGTTCCACTTGGGGACTATGAGTTTTACTCTCAAAATGAACACTGTGCTTTGCTTTAAAAAAACACTGAATTCACTAATGCACAGCACTAAAAGAACACTGAAAGTGATTTGTGATGCCCTCAAGAGATAATTTTGTCTTCCAAGATTTACTGTTTACCTCTTTCAGGAGAATCTCCCTTATTATGATGCAAAAATAAAAACGAGCAAATTTGCCTTTCATCAGATGTAACATGTACAGCATCTCTCCTGCTGTGTTACACTTGGTTTTACTACACTAGTGAAGGAAAACCACAATCGCTGTCAAGATTTTGCCAGGTACCCAGCCTGGAAGAGGATACCAGTGCTCTGCAATGAACTGTAACGCTTGCAATATTTCTGTGAGGCTCAGCTCAATAAACCGCCTATTTAGCATGTGTAAAAAAAAAAAATAAATGTTCCAAAGCTCATTTTGTTGTGGCACATTAACAATACATATTTATTGCCTAATAAAGCTCAGGAAAAGCAAACAAGCAAAATGAAACTATACTTCAAACGCAAGCCAAGAATAAAAGTCGTATTACCTGTCTTAGCCAATTCTTTGCACCTTTTCTGTTTTCTTGGCTGCGCTGGTGGCTGTGTGACCATCTGTCTCTTTCCCGCTTCAGTTCGAGTTCAAGGTGGCTCCTAGAATATCGAGGTGGAATTGCGAATAAAGGCTACGGTTTTGTAACGCCTGACATTGCGAGCTAATGAGCTATTTAACCCTCTCTTCACACTAAAGCAACTGAACCCCAACTCAGGAGCTGAAAACTGCCTCTCTGAATAAAAACTTGCCTCGCAGTGTGTTAAGCCACAATATGCCAGGAAGGAAAATCTAATTCATCTAATTCTAGCACAATTTTGCGGAAAATGAACCCGTTGACTATGTCTGCAAGTCCTTAAAAAACACTTTGCTATTCATCTGTTAGAGAAGCGTTGATCAGCGCCCTGTTCAAAAAGACATCCCTCCGCAGGCCAGCCGCTGACGGACAGGCTCTGAAACCAAAGCCAACCTCCTTGACCGTTTCCCAAAGGCATCCACAGAGGAGGGACGGGCCGTTCCTCCCCGAGAGCTGTGGCAGTTCTTCTGACACCTCACCTGAAAGCGGGGCTTGGCCCTCGGGGAGCAAGCGAGGGCTCCTGCCCGGCAGCGCTCGGCAGCCTGCTCTGCTACTGACGCTGGCTGAGCCACAGCACACGGGCTGGGACAGGAGAGCCCAGCCCAGGGGGCTGAAAACAGGACGGGTACGCTGTTGTACGGACCGCAGGCAGCTCCCTGGTTTAGCCTAACCAGCAAGGCAGGGGTGACGGATGGCTCCTTCGAGACGGCCGAGCAGTCGGGCCGCCAATCTGCGCTGGTACCGCAGCCCCGGCTTTGGCGTCAGTCCCACGCGGTGCGTGCCGCGGGACGTCGAGCCGGAGGGAACAAAGACGTGGCTGAGCGCAGCGCGTTCACGTTCGGGAGGACAACTCATCAGCGGGACAAGGGCAGGTGAGGTCCCTGACGCAGCCCGAAGCAGGCCGAAGAGAAGGGCAACTCTAAACCTAGCTGTGGCTGGCAGAGCCTTTGGGCTGGGCTGCCAGAAAGCTCAACGCCCCCACGACTGCAGCCTGCCCGCACGCAACAGCGACACAGCTCTTGGAGCACAGGGACCAAAGCCCTAGAAACGCCGTTTTCTAAAATCATTACAACTAAAGTATGGTAGCTGCCGTAGGGAACAACCCCGGCTCCCACATCAAAGCCTAGAAACTGAGAATCTACTGGTAAAAGTAGTGGCAAGACTTGCACTATAAAACATTCAGCATCCTCATTGCTATTAAAACCAACGTTATCCGTTATTACCCCTGTTAGTCTCCATACTGCTCTTACAGTTTTTTAAATAACTTGTTATGACTACAGCCTCATTAATTACATCGCCTAACTGAAGCGAGTAGCTGGTGGAGACTTAGATCCAGAAATGAATACTTGCCCACGTTGACATTTAAAAACAAACCAACCGAGGGAATTCTTGTTTGTCACTTGATTTAAAACCACCACCACCACCACCACAAAAAGTCCCATTTCTTCTTAAAGGACCAGAATTCAAGCAAGACTCCCCACCACCCACTGCAGCACCCTCCAGCAACTCACTGCTTTCGAAACGCAGTTGAATAAAGCGGTACAGCCTTCCAGTAAAGGCGGCTCAATCATTTTCATACCGTCACCTTCATTTAGCTTGAGTGAGGAAGGAATCAGAAAAAGTCCAATTCACGCAAAAATACACCAATCTGCAAATGTCCTCCCCAGGCAGCTACACTAAGTTAAACCGACTCAGGGGAAGGGGCACATGCGGAGAAGATGCGTTCCCCCTTCACACCTGAGAACACTGCTAAGCTCACCCGTGCACACCCAGGAATTTGCATGAATTTCTGACATAAGCCATTTGCTGGTTTTCTCGGTAACCTCTGTAACTTTTTGAAAAAGGAAATAAAAACCTGTGCCAGGAGGGGACAAAAAACCCAAGTGCATCCAGAAATGCTTCCACATAATTAATTCCGGTGACCTTGCAACAAACCAAAGATGCGTCATGGTTGCAGAGGAGAGATGCTCTTCTATTTTAAGGTAAGAGTATTTCTCCATTTTCCTGATACTGGTAAACTGATGACACTGCAGAGGAAAATATGATAGCTCTCACCAAGTTCTCTACATTTGGCTTCCAACTTTTTAGTTGCCTCCCAGCAAAACTGAGACCAGTTTCAACTGGAAAAAAACAAACCACAAAATCACAGCACTGTTTGTCAGACTGACAACCAGGATTGCTTCCCTTGCTCCGGACTCTTCAGCGTTAGCTCTAGGCAAAGGCTTAGCTGCCACATCCCTGCCGATGAGCAGCAAATCGTTTGCTTTTAGCGTTAGCTTTAGATTCCAAATTATGCTATTACAGTGGAAAGTCTGACGTGATGCTGTCCTTTGGAGAGGGCCACGGTGCGTCAGGGACCCGACGGCGCTCTGAAGCGCACATCTGGCTACTGCTCATTCCCCCGAGCGGGCTGACCGGCAACGCGACCTCAGTGCGGACTGAGGATCTACCGAGGGTCCCAAACGGGTCTGGCAGCTTGTGCTGATCCGTGTCCCCTGCATCTCCAGCCCTGACGGTTCTCAAACGAGCTGGTTATCAGCAGATGCCCAACAAATCCAACCGCAGTGCAGAAAGCCCCCACAGGCATTTCCATGTTCAGAAAAATATCCTGACATTTCACTCCCACCCAAGTGATATTTTGCAACCTGCTTCTGATATTCCACTGCCACATAAGATTTGTACTTTTGCTGGTGGTTTCTGCTGACCACGTAGTTTTCTTTTGGGTTTTCTTCCAATCCAGTTTTTCAAGTTGTAACTTCAAAGACACGCCTGTTAAAAGATTTGCTATCTCACAAAGTATTTCCCCTCCCCAGAGTAGATTCCTGCCTGGCATCCAACACGCCACTTGTCTCTCCCCGCCTCCGACCCCGACGTCCTTCTGCGATCGCCCTGCCTGCTTTCCACTAGAGACAGTAAGAGCAGCCCAGAAAAACAGATTAGAAAAGGATCTCTTCACCGTTGCCTGGAGAGCTCTTCCACTTCTAGCTGGAGGCTGTTGATTTTGTCCCCGAACTCCTGCTTGAAGAGACGGTTGTCCTGCTGGGCCAACTGACGGTCCTTCTCTGCCTGTCGCAATCTGGATTTGAGCCACATGAACTTGTGATAAAAAACAAAAGCCATGGTGGGGAGGAAGACCGAGTTTAACCAACAAATAAAAAACCCAGTGAAAAGGTAAAGCCAAAAATAAAGGAATGGTAAAAACAATGGAAAGGAGGAAAATATTTTAAAGAAAAGCAAAATGTAGGTGAACCAGGCAGAAGCTCTGATTTTCAATAGTTTTTATTCTATTACTACGGTTTACAGCCATTAGATGAAAAACATAAAACATCACTTTTATCCAGATTCAAAGCAAACCTCAAGTACACAGAATTTTAAGTCAAATTTGATTTTAATGTACGTTACATATCAGCTTTACACATGTAACTGGAACTTGCAACATAGGTTAGCTACTATATTGAGAATTAGTGCATTTTCCTGGTCTCTTCCACGGATCAACGCATTGGCTCAAGCGCCCAGGCATTAGTACACCAAAGCATTTCCACTTTGGGCCTGACATCAGAAATGGCCAGGTCCTTAATTCTGTCTTATTTTAGCATTACTGTGACAGCAAACAAAACCAGCCCAACCCCGGATTTCTACAGAAGAAGTCTGGGGAGGGGCAGGGGAGTTAACTGTTCTAACTAGCTGTTTGGATACCTCGATGAAAGCTTCCACCTTTTTATCAATGTTTTATTCTTCTCCAGGTAGGCAAAATGAGTTTCTAGTAAAAGGTTACTGAAGGTTAAGTTTATACTTTCAAACATGCGACTTGGGCACGGTGGAGAGATTTAAAACGGGTCTCCGAGTCTGCTTGTGTGCGGGAGCCCACCAAAGCAGCGAAGCGGTGGTACACGCTTGCGCGCAGGGGACTAGGCTGGCCCTCACAGATGCTTACACGTACCCAGGGAGAATCAAGAGGTGTTCTTTCCCCAGTTGCGTTTCAGTCGCGTTTGCCACCCACTGCCCCAAGGAGCACTATCCCACACGACCAAGGGAGAACTGGCACCAAAGAATTTTTACAGGCATCTCAACAGAGAAGAAAAAAAAAAAACCCTTATTCAACA
This sequence comes from Cariama cristata, assembly GCF_000690535.1. Taxonomy (NCBI): domain Eukaryota; kingdom Metazoa; phylum Chordata; class Aves; order Cariamiformes; family Cariamidae; genus Cariama; species Cariama cristata. The sequence continues at coordinate 31,744 of NW_009611131.1, read as the reverse complement.
CAGAAAACCCCCAAATGTGATCTTCTTGAAAGGAAAAAAAATAAAAATCCCGCAAACCTCTAGGAGCACTTGTAACCTAAAGCCCGTGACAGGCCAGCACGCTGAACTTCTGCGGCCCCAGGGAAGAGGGAATCAGTTTATAATAGCCCAAGCTACAGTTACTTAACTTTTTGCACTGGGGTGTTTAATTGGCAATGGGTTTTCCTCTTGAGAGCTGTTTCCAAGCTTTAGTTCTTCTTTCATTAGCAAATTCCAATTGTATTGAGCGACAGAAACTCAGAAGCAAATGAAACAAGTGTAATAGTAAAAGGCAACTCTTCCTTTTAAACCACGAACTACTCAGACAAGGAATGGTCAAGTACCAGATTACCATTTCCACTCCCCACCACTGCACACTTTGTTCCTTCCATTTTTTTTTTTTCTTTTTGTTTCTTTTAAACACTAGAGTATAAAGATCAGATTACTTTTTGGAAAACATGTGACTTCCCTTTCTAGGAAAAGGAGAGACCTACCAAAACACCTCTCCTCTGCTTCCTTCGGTCGGGAAGAACCGCAACGTACGTCTAGAGGGATTCATGGCAGAGGTAGAAGGCAATGCAAAGATAAGGAGGTTTCCACTGAACTTGCCACTCTATCATGTAACTCTAAGACACCTAGCTACTAATTCTGGACACATGAAGTTTAAAGGAATAAGGGTAAGTCCGCACCCTCCCACCAAGTCACTACTAAGGCAAAATCATCGCAAGCAGTCTCGGTTACGAGAGGGCTGGTCTTCACGGTGATGAGCTATCGAGTCGTGCCCGCTTGTCTTGGACTTGGGGCTGAACCCACAGAACAGAAGTGAACGGGTAACGGCTTGGGGTACGCACACAACTACTTTCAACAACTTCCAGGAATGCATTTTTTCGTCTACTTCACAAAAAGGGTAACACAGAAAACTAGCTGACTTTCCAGAGCTGGCCAATCTGATATTGGCTTGACCAACGCACCTAGTATCCACAAACGCTGAAGACTTGTGCTGCTGTATACGGTATGCATCACCGGGATGTACAGAGCCACATATCTCCCATTCCTTATGCTTTTCTGGTGTGTTTATCAGCCAACTCATTGGTACTTTAACACAGTTTAAATGGCAAAGTTAGGGATTTTTATACCCGACTCTAAATCTCTGAAGAAAAACTCACTGATTTTAAAAATTCAGCAAATTCCGAATCAACTTTAGGTGACAATTAACATTTTAACTGTTGCTTTTAGCAATTCTCAAGTTCTCCCCTCATAAATTGAGTTCTGATGTCAGAGCTGTGAGGTGACCAGACATAAAAATGTCTAGTGATGCTTCTGGATCAGTTTGTTTGCTGCACTATTTAAGGTTTTTGCCTGTTTCACCAAATCCTTTTCACTGTATAAGTAAGTCAGAATGAGGAGGATGAGAAAATGGAAAAATAAGAACAGCAAGAGAAAAAGAGCAAATCAATTAGCTGAGAAGATATCATAAAACATTTTGAAATACAAACTTTCTACAAGCAAAATGACCTTTTTTTAATAAAGAACGATTCACAGTATAAACCCTAAAATGAGAGCGGTAATTTAGCGCAACGCCCTGCTCATTAAGTCAGTCCCAGACAATCCAGGTTGCCGAGAGCCATGCTTTCCCCCGATTTTCTCGGAGCTAGCAAGTCAGTCAAGGCAATTCCCAGAGACTGAAGTTCTGAACCTTTGGCCAAATCACCGCAAGGCCTGGCTTCGAGAACAAGTCAAAAAGGCAAAAAGGAGCGCTGCTTCTTCTCAAATCAATCCGACTTCGGTGCTGAGGCCCTCCCAGTTTCATGAGGGTCAGTAACACAAGAGCAGCACCGTCATTAGGACAGAACTTGTCCCAGTCCAAATGGCTACTATACCTATGGGCTACCTTTATCAGCTTCTAGCGACAGCCAGGTTGCCCTCTCACATCTTTCTCCATTTATTTTCAAGTGAGGATTTTTTTCAAGCTCTTCTAAATTCACATTTCTGATTTTTATCAGTGCTATCAGAGACAGCGATTGACTTGTAAAGACTGGCTAACATACGAAAGTGCAGCCGATGTAGATAAACAAAGCTGCCATGTTAACTACTGGGTTTGTAGTGTATTCTTTTCTAATGGAAACCCCTACTGAGCATGCAAAACACTTCTCCTAACAGCATCTCAAAAATTATAGCTCTCCTCACGTAGCTCTGTTTAGCAGTGGCTACGCAGAGCGCTCGGACTCTCGTCTGGTCCGTTCAGGGTCAGTGGGACACTACCACCAGAATACACACATGATTTTATAACCGTAAAAGTTTCATTTTTTACCTTTGTTCAAGCTGTTTGATGGTGGCAGCCATCTGATTTGTTTTTTCTTCCAAACGGCTGTTTAATTCACTCTTCTGTTTCACTCCCATGTCTGAACTCTGGAAAAAATAGCAAGGTGGGCTTTTTGTAAGCAGCAGTAAAACCAAAATAAGCCATGGTAAATCGTGTTGCACATGAAACAAAAGGGGCAGAAGCCAGAGAGGCAGGGAAAGGTGCTCACAAAGCAAATGCCAGGTCAATATTGCAAGGACAAACATCTGGCCGTACAGGTGCAGGCTACATCTGGACCCCACAAAAGGGCAATACCATAACCAATGAAGCTTCCTGTAGAATACCTATTAATGCAGCACCTGCTAATATCATTCAACTGTTCTGCAGAACGATTGGCTCAAGGAGAGCAGAAGCAACTCTTCCCTGGTCTAAAGTTTATTTTAGGATTTCTTTCTGAGCATTTGGTGTTGCTCTTTGTCTTAAGAGTCTGCTTTTGTCATCACACAGTAATGTACGTAATTACACCATATACCCTCACACACTAGATTGTACTGAACAGAAGCTGCTGTGGCTCAGTTTTTATACCATACACACACAGAAGATGCTTTCCCCAGTCACACACACACATTTCGGCATCTTTCTTCCGAAGAAGCTGCACCTTCCTTTAACCTCCATCACATTCACTTGTTCAAGTACTACAGCTTTCTTGTAGCAAGACCAAGGTATGCTATGCAGCCTGTAACGCCTCCACACCTAGCACCTGTTAAATAGATAGGGGGAAAAAAGAAGAGCAGCTATCACTTTTCTCTGGATTCACTGCATTTGATTTAATTATCTCCCTACCTGCAGCTTGAAAGACAGCTCATGCTTTAGGGCCCTGAGATCATCCAGTTGCTGTCTGAGTGCCACCAGCGCATCTTGCTTCTCGCAAACATCCTTCTCCAGCATCTTCATGGCTAGCTCCATCTCCTGTCGCATCCCGATCTGCACCTCCAGCTCCTTCTCCACATCCTGGAAGACAGGGATCAGTCAGCATCGCCAGCCAGCTCTCCTCACCGTCTGTGAGATAACCCCCCTCAACTGGTGCTCCTGCCAACGCAGACGCTACCTCCGAGCGTGCTGCATTGCCACCGCGTCACAGTTACAAATCTGACCCGTCAAAGACAATTAAGGACAACAAATCCACGTTTTCAGCCCAATGTTAAAGCAACGTAAACAGCATTACTAGCAAAGAGTCAGAAAGTATTATATAGGCCCATCTTTCTGATGGAGGGGACTAGTGAAAAGCTGGTAGACTTATTTCCTAAAAACGTTCTGCTCAGGCATTTTTCTCCCCACCAGCTGAACACACTGTATTGAGTAACAGTTCAGATAGTGGCACTATCCTCATCTGGCAAGGGGGATATGTCAGACCTAGAAATACAACTGCACTGCTCCTTTTGAGAAACAGACCTCAAACTGATCAACAGAGCCACAAAACTAACGTTGCTCTGACAAGACTCTCTTGGATCAGGCTGAAGCAGGCAGGCAAGAACGAAAAAAATCCCCTGCCCCAACATTTTCAAAAGCGATGGTCTGGCATGGACTTACGATGTGAAAAAGCCATTTGTAGTGAGCTCCAAGCTCACGGAGTCCTTACCAGCCGCAGCTGAGTCTCCTCCTTTAACTGTTTCCGTGCCTCAGTCAGTGCATGTCCATCAGCAGTTCTGTCTTTGGTGACCTAAGTTAATGAAGGCACTCGATTAATTTGTCATTAACTACCACTAACCCAAATAACTAATTATTTGCTTTTCCTATCACATCAAAAATGAATTCTGCAGCTACCAAAACTCAGAGCCCCCTTCAGTTCGCGCCGTACGCAGCTGCCATGGGAAATGACTCTGTTTCCCTGTTCCCCTGTTCCCCAAGCGCTCCGTGCACTTCCATGGGTGTGAATTAAGTGGACAGGCTGTCCGTTTTCAGAACTTCCACAACACACCAAGAAAACCTCAGAAAAAGATCTTACAGGTTTCAAAACTAAAACCAGATTCTGCCATAGTTACTGGTACTTTCAATAAATCAACAAAAAAATATTATAGATCCTGCCCCCTTGATTTCCCAAAAGGGTAGCACTTCAGGCCAAAAAAAGCAGAACTCCTACGTCCAAATTTTTCCGCCACCCCCTCAGTAAATCATCCTTCCTCCTGTCCCACCCGACACCTCCACCCAGCAAGCCGTGAGGGTGCTGCGCTGCCTCTCGGCCCTGCGCGGGCTCACAGGTTCATCGGCCACGGCCAGGCAGGATTTACCGTGGCCAGGGCCCATCTGTTACCCTCTGCCCAGGACCCACCTGGAGCCGCTCTTCTCAACTGCAGTTTTTGTGTGAGATACATAAGGAAATAAAGTCTCTTCCAAACACTGAGGTCTCGGTTGAATTTGGGCTGAGACTGCCCAAAAGGTTCAGTAATCATTTCACACACACACACACCCCCCCACACCAACCTTACGACTGGACTCTAAGATATAAGAGCTTTCCTCTTTAACCCGTTCCATCTCTTCTTGCAGTGTAATAATCCTGTTGTTTGCAACCGCAAGCTGTGAACAAAACAGAACATCAGTAACATATCAAAAACATACTTGACCATTTTTTCCCCCTCTCTAGAATACATGTTCCCTACTTTTTTTTTTCTTTTCCCCACACTCAAGTGAGGAAAAAAAATATATTTGGAGTGGCAAAAGACAACTCGGCCTCCACCATGGAGAAAAACTATCAGGAAAAGCATCAATTCGTGCCAGTGTGATGGAATTCCAGTATCGGCTAAACCAGAGACTTCCCAACCAATTTTGGTTCCTATCTTTCAGTAAAGTTATAGACTTCTTCAGGTCTCCACCTGCTAGACTCGGTGTAACGTGTGGTTAGTGCAACTCAACAGAAATTCTCACTCCATTCCCCTTCCCTTGCCAAAGGGAACAAAAAGGAAAAGCGTGAGCACACGGCAGCTAACTTTTGTTGACTTCTAGCAACTGAAACGTATTACCAGAGAAGAAATAATTGCGTGGGTTTGCTAAAGCTTCAGCAGTCTGGGTACACTGCTAGGTAGAGCATCTGAGATGTAAGATGCTCAAGCATTTGGGCAGGAGGAGCAGGATGAGAACCTCATCAGAGGAGGAAGATTTGGGTGGAAACGGAGGATCCGTAGCCCACACCACCCTTGGGTGACAGGACACCTGCCTCAGAGGAGCTCCCAATCAAGACATCACCGCAGACTAACAGGTTACTTTTGAGTGTGTGGTCAAAGGCCAAAATAACTTCAGAAAACTCCTTCTGGCTTTGTACATCATAACTTACGTAAGCCTTGCACAGGAGAAAAGCTCAGTGACATTCCAGGAGATCAGCAATGTTATTAAGTGACAAACCCAAATAGAAATTACCCTGATAAAAGTGCAAGCCTTTGGTACAGCTCAAGGCAAATACACAAATTGATGTGACATGTGACGCAGTTCATTAACTACACCCTGCAAATAGCCCTGGTTGGCACAGCGTGTTCCAATCTCGCTTAAATTCTTACTCTGAACAGTATGCTGGTTGCGCTAAGATACAAGCAAGGAAATTATTTAAAAAAAAAAAAGAAAAAAATAAAAAAATACTTCAGTCAACATTGCAATTAATCGCATGGGTACCATGCCTAATGGGCACAGCACTCCTCCTCTGCAGGTAATAAATCAAAAGCCACTTACTATAGCAGCACTGAGAAAGGCAGCCTCTACTGCAGACCACCTTTTCAAAATTAAAAAATATTTTAATTGTAAAAAACATTTCTTACTCCTTAATTGCAAGAGTGGATACACCAATTTCCATCGCCAAAGCTTCTCATCGTTTGGAATACACCCACTGGAGTAAACGTCCAATAACCAAACACACAGACCTCTTTTAATGAGGGCGAACAAGGAAAAAAGAATTTCTATTTCATATTTGTACTACAAGAGCACCCAATCTTGTACTACAAGACATCCCAATCAAAATCCTTCCGCTGAGCTAAGTGACATGTGGACAGAGATACTGTAAAACCGTTAGGACGAGACCTCCTATCACCCATTTGTCAGGGAACTGACCCCAAAAGATTTTATTACATTTATGCCATTACTAATGAACTGCAAGACCAATTTTAAAACACAGGTTACACCTATGACTCACATACCAACCATTTTTCATGCTCAGACTGAACAATGCTTCATCTAAAATGATAATTTCTCCTTTATTTCTTGCAAATTGTGACAGGCTAGAGAAAAAGTTATTGAAACATTTCAGCTACAATCTTTATACTGTAGTAAACTTCTGCACTGGTCAAAATAAACAGACATTTAAAAATTTCTTTGTCATGTCTGGACATCTCATAACCTACATCAGCTGCACGGCATTTGAAACCATTCCCACTGTACAATTTATTCGAAGACATTTTCCAAAACTCAGAAAGCACTCGAAGACTTCAGAGGGAGAAGGCGTATTCAGCAGCTTTTGGTTTTTTAACATAACCATTTGGTTGTTTTTCCACCTCATGCTTAGTTAGTGGCAACGGCCAGGGTAATTCCTCGGCAGGTCAGTTATTCCAGTTCCATCGTTAAACACTCATCATCACGTACACCAGAAATCCGAAAATAACTCCTCCCCTACCTTTTTAACTCCCTATGCCAAAAGGCCAAAACATCAGATGAGTTTCTATTACACTTACCTCCTCGGTCAGTTTAGTGTTGGATTTTTCTAAGGCATCCACCTTGGCCTGTAGGTTGTTTACCGTAGCACTGTTGAAGAGAAAAAGACCCTACAGTAATTCCTTCTTTTTTAAAATCCTGGGTTTTATTTTGTTATACTATATAATAAAGAATAAATGAATCATGTCTTACCTTAAATGTCTATTCAGTTCTTCTACATAGTTCTTCTGGTCCAAAATAGCAGTTATCTGACCATCTCTGGCAAAAAGAAATGTCATTCAGCTCAACCATGTGGATTCAAAGAACTAAGGGACACCTGTAAAGGTCTAAGAGGAATCGTGGCCACACAGCCCGCATACCCAGCGCCGCACCAATACACTTCTCAGAAGCTGCGACTGCCCCATTCCCCTGGATGACATTCAGGCATTTTGTGACACACAAAACCAGAACGATTAAGGCAGACAACATTTCAAAGAGTACAGCAGTATTTCAAATTTAAAAAAAAACCAACTGGTTTTGCACTATATTTATATTGGACATCTCACCAAAATCCACCCAAGGAAAACTGCCAACAAATGCATGTTTTGCATGCACTTCCAGCAGGAAATCTTAACTAAAGGAAAGAATGTTCTAAAAATGAAGCTATAGATAAAATAAATGCAATCAGAACACCTGATCTCGAGGGATAGTTATTAAAAATATACCTGAATTCAAACTAGCAGGACTTTCTCAGGAGGAAGAAGTACTCTTGAAGAACCTCAAAAAACCACACCACCTGATCCGTATGTTAGTGTGCCCACACTGTATTTTTCAGCCACTTGCTCTGAACGTTGCACGGCTCCGTTTGTGTATGCTGGCACAAGTACTTTAGGCTATTATTACAGTTATGATTTTTTCCAATTGGAGATTATTTTTTTTTTCTGAGGATGTGATGGTGCCAAAAATCAAAGACTATGCTGCTAGCCGTACAACTGGTGAAGGCTACTAAGTTGCTTACCAAAAAGGCATTAAAGAATGGCAGACCTAATTCAGCAGAGGGTCTATTTTAAAAATAGACCTTTTTAAGTATTTTAAAAGATTTTTACCTTCAATTGCCAGTTTAGGAAGAACACACAGAATTTCCAGGAGACTTTCCTTTTCCCCTGCCCCCTCCCAGTGTTTCCAGTATCGTATTTATATATTATGGTTTATCATGGAAGAGCAATTCAGTCTAAGTAGCTTTTTAATTGAAAATGTAATGGCTTGCAAGGCAACCCAGAATACTGGAATACAAGTTACCAAGAGATAAGAAGCAGGACAATTGTGCATGTACCTACCCTTCACTGCCCTTTGTGCTGTTCCCATCTTTCAAATACATTGAGAAATCAATAACTCCAACCTAGAAAAGAAAAATTTACGTTTTCCATTAAACACTTTTTCTAAGACTAACCACCAGCCGCAGTTGTGAAAGTTTAGAGTCATTCAGTTAGAACATCAGGACATGTTCTATTATACCAAGGATTCATTATACCGGTAATCTATCCAAAATTAATTGAAAACACGGCACATTTCAAGCAAAAATATACTAGGATAAGTAGCAAGCTGGCAAGGAAGTCTGATGACAGTGCTGCCAGCTAACTGAACACCACAGTCGTAGTAACAAGCTTCTATCAGTCTTCTATTACACATAGTATCAAACTTCTATCTTGGTTGATCAAAGTCCTCTACAATGGAAAATTCTTCCAAGTTAAATGAGCAGAAAAACCCATTAACTGAATACCCAGTACCTGTGAGTCCAGGTCTTCTCCTTTCATGCAGAAGTTTGCATCGATGACATTCAAACCTACTAGGAGGCCAGCAATGATCGCACCTTCTTCTTCCATCATCAGAGCATTAGGCTCATAAAATTCACTGCAGGATGCACAGCAAGAGAAGACAAATGTTGCATCTTTAAAAGTCAACTAAAACAATGGCGACTAGCATGGGACCCCTGGTATTTCACACGACAATGTAACGCAAGCTCAGCCTTAACAAAAACCCAGGCAGAGGCACACAGTCCCTGCAGAAATGTACTCCTGCGTGCTATCGATGTAGCAGCTCTGACTGAACAAACCTTCGTGTCACAGTCAGTCGTTAGGTGAGGCAAAGACCCAGTAAGTAGGAGACCTGGTCCCTCACTGCTGAAAGGCGATGGAAAGTAAGTACGATTGTTGAACAACGGTACAGCACACTGAAGGTTTAAGACTGGGGCTTAGTATCAGAGCTTTTTAAGTAGCATACTTCCACTACCCTATTACATCCTGCTAGTAACACAAGCCACCACCGCATTTTCCAGTAGACAACACCAAAGTTCTCCTTTCTAACCCCAAGTCAGCTATGGATTTACATAGACAGCCAACAAAAACCTACTTGTTTGAGTAAAGAAACATCAACATTTTTATTAAATCCTATTGCTTTACACAGACATAGTAGTTCAAATCCATGGACTTTCAATTAAAGTACAAAATTATTGCTGTTTTACGAGCGGGAAGCAGAGATAGAGAGAAGCAAAATGACTTGTTCCAAGTCACATGGTAATGAAGTGACACGGTCAGAAATAAATCCAGGGCCAAGATTTTGCAGACAGAGAATGCTGCATCCCCTCTGTACAAATATTTCACCCAAATCATCTCTTAGGAAGCAAAATCTGTGTTTATTCTAACGGATATTTGAGACAAAGCAGAGAAATAAAGGCTTCTGAATTAAGAAAGAATACTAAGCATTTTTAATCCCTCAGAGAAAGCTCTGCTTCTCAAAAAAGTACACACATATTTTACCATTTGAGTGTAAAAGATCGTAAAGATCTAACCAGAGGGCAGAAGCGAACCTAACCTAATCCGAGAGCGAGCTCCGCGCTCACCTGAGAAGATCCTTTCTGTTAATCAAGGCTTTCATGTATTCTGAGAGTTTCTTCTGCATTAGAGCCAGGCGAAGCCAAGCTCTTCCTCTGCCCACAGGAGTCCTGCAAAGGCCAGAGAGAGAACGGTTACAGACATACCACAATGCGCACTCACAAACTGCTCCACTAATCCCATTCTGTCTACAGTTTCCACATCTCAAAGACAGAGCTGGCACTGATGAAAACAGGGAAATACAAGGTACTTAAGTGCAAAGAGTTGCAGACAAGTTTATCTAAGCAATCACTGCTTCTCTCATAACTAAATACGTATTACTCGTTATACTAAAAATATCTCCCTGACTTTAGCCCTGCTGGATGCTACTGCATAGGCAGAGATCAGCTGCTTCAACACATCACCTTCTAATTCAAAATCAGTTTTGCATAAGGCAAGTCAGAATAACACGTGCAGGCTTCAGTTCAGCACAGATGCCCAAGCACCACTCCTTCAGGTAGGTGTTGCGTTGGGTGAGAGCCCACACAGACAACCGAAAAGACCAAGGCAGTACTGCGCTCTTCAACCGTTCTGCTCATTACCACGTTCTCAGGATGCGATGGGTTACAGCCACAGACCGTCCCCCGCTGTTGCTCCTGGCAATCTGCAGCACGCAGCTTTATAAATACGGTAACTGATAACGCTGCATCACAGCTCTGGCTCGTCTACCCTGGCATGCTGGCCAGGAGCCAGGACTAGATGCTCCAAAGGAAGGTGTAAATCCCCCGCCTTGAGCACTATTCTGCTTAGAAGGAAACGTCTTTTCCATCTCCAGCAGTCTTACAGCAAACGGCATGTGGGGCACTTCATTGTCTAACTTTCGCTGCTATATGCAGCAACCGCCCGTGAAAGTCATCTTCATTACTCCCCATTCTTGACCTCACTAACACACGACATGACATTTCCCAAGGGTTAGTATGAATGCAACGTTTAGAAACTTATTCTAAAACTGTTCTTTATTTCATTTTATTGAATGTTTCCATCTTCTTTTACACCAGGAAAAGGTAACAGGAGCTCTGGCACAGCACTGCTGGCACTCCACGCTGGCCCTGTAAGCTGTTCCAGGAGGAGTCCTGCACACAGCTCCAGTAAACGCACTTGTCCATATGTACATCGCTAAATGCTAACATGAAAGAAACTGTTATTGAATCTATTCATCTCTTCTTTCAGCAAAGAAGATTTAATCCTTAGTCCTGCTGCTCATACAAAAGCTTCCTTACATCTTTTTTCTATTCCCCAGGCTGAAAGGCTCTTACAGTTTCTTTTTAGCATGGAATAAGCAAACTTGAATGTGATGTCTGAAATGACTACGAAATTTTTTTAAAGCAACATATGTTTAAAGTGGGTTTTTTCCTTCCCCCTTTAACATAAGCTAGTATCTTCTCCAACTTGGTGACCGAGCTTCCCTTTTACACCAACTTTACAAGTTTACCTGAATTTATTTAAAAGAAAAAATACCTCTATCAGCCTCAAAACTATTTAACCTGTAATCACCTGCCTTCCAATCCCCTTCCTCTTCAGTCTGACGTCAGAAATAGAATCAGTAAAGGCCATTCCCATTCCTGAGACACATTGTCACTCGTTTAGTGCTAGCAATAAATGCACTATTGTCCATAAGACCCCATGTGCTTAACACAGGAAGAATATATCCTAACCTCTCCTTCTGCAGATCCTTCAGTAAGGAAAGGAGAGTAATGACCCATTTTTATCAGCAGAAGATAGCAGATGTGTTCCTGAAGGTTATGTTTGCCCTTCCTTCTCTACTTCAGGATCCTTCTTACAATAAAAAACATACTATGTACTTGTGCAGTAAAAGACTGTACTTACTTCAGCCCTGGGAGATCCTTAACACTTGCTGTAATCTCTGCAGCCTCCGGAACAAGTTTTTCTACCAGTTCTAGAGGTCCCCAAAATGATTTATTTTGCCCAAGAAAAGTCTTTTTGGCTAGAAAAGAGAAGGATATAAAATGAGCCCGTTAGGCCTGTGCTGACTAAACACATTCTCAAACATGGTCAGAAGTGAATGAACAGTAGACAAAAACTGCCAGAAAGGTTCTTCTGGGACTGCTGCTGGGCAAGTACAAAACACAACCTTTTATGCCTGAGTGTGGCAATTACTGGTATCGTTCAAATAAGGCAACAGGAGCTCGAGACAGATGCCAGAACATGTTCCATACGTCCCCAATATGCCAAAACAACAACATCCAGTGATAACCAGCAACTTTGATTCACTGCTAGAGGTCAAAATTTCTACTAGGATGCTGTCACTGTCCCTCGGTTACACTTGATGTGTGCACGGCGACCTTCTCCCACTGCCCGTCACATTACAAGGAAAAGGACCACACCGCTTTGAACCCGCTCCTCCTGCACAGCTGCTAGGGGCTTCTCTGCGCATCCCTTCTTCCTTCAGAAAAGCTTTGTACTGACCACTAGGTACTAAAGCTGGAAATTCATTTTCTTTTTCCATAGTTCTTATTGCTACTTCACAGCAGCAGCGAGAAGACCAAGAACTCAAACCTCTGACCAGCAGTAGGGGCACTGGCAAATGGACCGACAAAGCAGCTGAAGAACAGGAACTCTTCTCCCTTGCACGACGTTACCCTGACCAGCACAGGAATCGCTTCTTCCACACGTAATGCTGAACACGACTGCTACAGAAGCACCGCAGGACGTACGTACGGGTGCTGGGAGGGCATTTAATATCCTCTGCTTTTCATCTCAAGCTACTATCGCTTAAGGGCAGCACATCAAGAAAAGTAGTCTGGTTCTCGGCAATGTTAGTTGTGACTCCGTATTACGTAGTTAAATATATGCTCTGCTTGCTCTTTTAGAACGGGGCTTGCAAGACATTAGCTGCACAAAGCCAAAATCCTCCGTTTTGACAGAACTATTGAGAAAGGACCTCCGTGCTGCAGTTCCTCTTCCAGCACGAGGACCTTTGCGTCCCTAAAGCATGAGGAAGTGCAGAAAAAGAAGGGAGTCATGAGTTTGCTGAGGAGCTAATTTTATCGTGGATCACTTAGTTATCCTCAAGTCATCTGAAAAGCTGTTTTAAAAATGGCAAGCACCTGCAACAACTGTGAACTTTTCAACTGCAGCGTTGGACCTTCGGCAGATTTCCCCCCCCCCTTCCTGTGGCCTGTGAACTGTGATCACCGCAGTGACCCTGCCCAGCCTCTCTTTAGTCTACTGGAGATTACAAAAACAGGTTTTTTTAAAATGAGATTGCCTTTTCTCACTCCTACGCTATGGCAAACAGCCCGGGAGGACTCCTCTCGAGCAAGGTTACCTTTCAAGCCGTGCTTAAGGCAATGTTCCATCACAACGAAGAACTGCTGAAGAGGTGCATAGTCGGAGTCCAGCGTCCTGCCCAGATTAAGCGCTGATTCGATCAACCCCTTGATACTCAGTTTTGCCATGTTCATCAGGTTCATGCGTTCATTAGCCATGAGATAATTAGGATCTATTAAAAAAAGGAAGAAAAAAGCTGTTGAGTAACAAAAGCTATTTTTAATACAATAAGATATCCCATCTCTCTCTCTTTTTGTTCCTCAGCTTTGAAGGCATTTTTAGGGGCAGTGACAGTTTCACGTGAGGCACTCTTATCAGGCCTTTTCTTGAGAAAAATCAATATTAACTAGCGATTCATGGCCAAAGACACAATGACATCGGAATTGGCGATATATCACATTAAGAGTACCTCAATACTTCAAATAACTACAAAAGCTTTAAATTTTCAAGAAAGAAGAGTTTAAAGACAGCTGTTAATATTGTGCTTTACACCTTGACAACGCATTACTGAATGTTACGGCCGTCCCTTGTTCCAACTCAAATCCCCAGCTACGTCCAGCAACTACAAACTGGTAGGAATTCTCCACTTGTGATTTATTCTTCCATCTAAAGGTAACCACAAACCTGCTCACACTTAATCCAGCAATGTGTCTCTCTATCCAGTCTGGCATCTTTCCTTCTCATGGGTTTTTTTTTTCTAAACTTGGATGTGACATGGAGCCAACCCTCACCTCTCCCTCTTTGTTTTATCACCACCACTGATGGAAGAAGAAGCTGATCCTCATGGTTCCTCCGACGGCTCGCTCCGAGTCCCAACACCCACAGATCTTCCAAGACTACATCCTTCCTCTACCATATTATCAATACTCAGATCTTTATACTTGCTAACGCTTCTGGTTGCAAGAAAACACAGGCAGACACCCATTTTCCAGCCCCCACCCCGCCTGCAGGTCTCCTGCCCCCAGACCTGCATAAGGTGCCAATGCCGAGCCCGATCCTTGCACGCAGAGCCTCTCTTCCCAAACACCGACCGCATCTCCCACACCTCGAGAAGCAAACCCGTTTACAACAGTACTGTCCCATAACGAGAGCAAAATTGTCCTACGTCCACAACAAATAAAGCGAGCTTGAGCTTTAGCCCTGGCGACACGTGGTAATAGAGGGAAATTCTGGCTACTAAAATGATGCTGTTTGTATCCGTTCCACCTGCAATCTCACACCCAATTTTTGAGCTGAATTTCTTCAGCACAAGCAGTTTCATCCCTCTAAGACACATTTATTCGAGGGCTGTTGTAAACAGCCATGGACCCTTGAACCAAACTGCCACCTTCACGAGTGAATTTACTACACCTAGCAGCAGAAACACGTCCAGAGGACATCTAAGACTACATGGTACACATTTTATCTGCTATACTGACAAAGCATGCTTGCATTTAGCAAACCAGTAAAGCAAATGAATATCAGAGACTGAAAACCTTCAATGAGAACAAAAGGAGATATATTTCTATGTAAAATGCAGGGGAGCACATAGCTAAGTTTGATGAAAGAAGCCATAAAGGCATCTCGAAACCTAAGCAGTGGAAGAATGGCTGTTCCTGCCGGCTCGGTGGGGTACCAGCCACGCTCACCACCCTCGGGGGGGTCTCAAGCTCTTTTGGACTCTTTGGGGTCCCTACTTCCCTCTCTCATGGTGAAGGAGGAGGGGAAGGTGCAACTCTCATCCTCAGCGGATCCAGTCCCAAAGTGAAGTCTTGCAGAAGTTTGGGGCTGTATTCAGCAGGTTTGCAACTGAGTAATCACCAAACCCCTGCTAGGCAGGTGGACTTGAGCTGCCTGGGTTGTTAACATACCTCATCCGCTTGTCAATACAACTGTGAAGAACGATTTCTTGCAATTTAAAATATAACAGCTTAGCTGAAAGAGGCCAAGGGATATATTCTTCTGAGACTACTACAGTCTCCTATAGGACTTGTCCCGATGATGCAAGTTCTCATCCTGCTTCATCATGATGCTGATACTGACAAGTCCGGTTGCTCGAATACAAACTCCTCGTCATCTCCAATGTACTGCCACTGCAATGCGGCATCTTGTCAGCACCCACCAGTCAAAAACAGAGCAAGGAGTAACACTTTATAGCACCTTAGATTCAGGAAAAATCACATCGTTCCCACTTCTAACCTTTGATATCTCCTGCAGGTGGAAAAGCACTGTAGGCCCAGCAGTCTGCAGCTGACAGGAGTAATACTTGGTCCCAGTAACCTATGGCTGAACCCAAAATGGGCAAGAGGAGGAGCGACTGCTACTGTGAGACTGAGCCTCCTTATGCCAGACAGAAGGAGATGCTGGAAGGCACCTCAGGGCTGGGAGACGAAAAGTAACTACTGAAAGACACAAACATCCTCAAAGAACCTGAGAAATTATGAAAGGGAATCCAAAGAGAGCATTCGTGAAACCTGGAAACAAGGGCAGATTTGCTGAATGTGCCTCTGACACGTGCCGGGGTCAGGTTCCCAGGGCTCCCAGGTTGGTGAGCTTCCGTTTAGTTTTTTGCTTACTTTTGGGTGGCCTGTCTGCCAGAGGACAGGCTGGTTTTATCGGGGATGCTGCCGACGACTCAAAGAAATACTCAGACCTAGCACCGTGACAATGGCGCTAACGACACTTGAGTACGCATCGTTAAAGCTGAGGGCTGTGAAAAAAATCCAGCATAGGGAGAGTGATGGGTGAGGGCAGCTGCCATCATTCAAAGCTGACACCACGGCTGCAGCGGTTTAGTCTCTCCAAAAGCAGGTCAGGACAAGGCCTCTCGCATCCCCTTTCTTCTCCAGGATGAAGCAGTACCAGAAGTCTCTCGATTTCACCGGAATCACGAGCGGCTGGAGGAGGGAAGGCGTCTGACGGAGACAGGGAGCGTACAGACGGCATCAGGCAATGCCGGCTGGAGTTGCCGTCGATGGACAGCCATGATGGGTCTAGCTGCGCTCCTGGCCACATCTGCTGCCATGGACAAAGGCCTCCGTGTTCAGAGAAGTGGCAAACAAGTCCCGTTGTTCCTGGGTCTCCACCCAGTCTTCTCCTGCTGAGGGACAAAGCGATCAAAGCCCCCCAAGAGTTGTTTTACCAACGGCACGCTCCTCAGGCACTGGTTATCTTGGCTCACATCTTATAAAAAGGCTGAGATTAGGCATTCACCACTTATTTTCATAGCTTAGAAAACTTCAAAAGTACTCATTCAGGAATGCAATTCTCATAGCAGTACTGGAATGTTCAAAGATTTAATTTACTGGGTGATTTTTATTCCTGGTGATTTACTGGTGATTTTTTATTTTAAACTCATAGATTTGGCATCTACGTTGAGCAGATTACCTGTTTTATGGTTTGCAATCCATTTTATGATTTGCAATGTGGCTAACAGGCACCATTACTAGGAATGCAGACTCAGGGAAAAAAAGTCAGACATGATATTACACATGATAGGAAAAACTAATTTTTGTACATGCAACTAAAAAAAGAAACTTCTGTACATTTTCTTCTGTGTACTTCTGCATAAAACTAATGAACACAACCTCCGACAGCATCCATCGCCGTCGCCCTTCAAGAGTATGTGACCATCACTACAGCATTCGCTTCTACCGCAGACAACTACTGCCACAAAACTGTGCCTTGCTTTGGTGCCATGATTCAAACTCCGCTCAGAACAAGTTTATCTGGTAAAAAAACCATCTGCCCACTCCCTCAATACTTCTGGTAGCACAACTCTATCTACAGTATATCTGCGCCGCTGACCGAGACACATAAACCAGCAGAAATCTCTAGTACATTTGAATTATCCGAGGCAATTTTTATATGTACCCTCACAAGAATACGGTGCTGTGGTAAAAGAAACAGCGGGTTTTTTTTTAAATTTACATACATTTTGAGGCCTGGGTTGCACATGACTATTTGCCTGGAAACTCCTTTGCGCAGGCATGCCGTACAGACTGATCTCAGGAGGGGGGTCAGACCCTTTTGAAAAGCTGAGCGTTTGCTCCCGGCACACATCTAAAAGGTTTAAGACTTGACTCAAACCTTGTTCATAATCTTCCCTATCAGAGGAACAGCAAAGTACAGGAAGATGCAGAGAAAAGCTAACGCAAAATTAAAGAAACGGTACAAGACAACTACATGCGCAATGTTATTTTGGCCACGGTTATTAGCTAATTTGGATCATGGCAGAGTCCAAGGACACTGCCCAGAGTTAGGGTCCTACTCCATTAGATCCTCACAAGGCGCATGGTTTTCCACGAGTCCGAGGTCTGCGACGGCTGTGTGTCACCCGGGGTCAATGGTACCCTAATTAAAAACCCCCACAAACAAACAAGAGTAATAGAGGGGCGTATGAAACATGTTCAAGACAACTAGATTCTTTCAACAGTGTCAGCTAATGAACATCTGAGCTGATGAAAGCACTTAGGAAAAAAGAAAAAGCAGGGCTATGCTTTCATTTAAGACTAAAATGTGCAGTCACAGTCTAAAGAACTGAAAAATGTTTTCATCACATGAACTAATCACAGGTTTCTGCTGCATTGGTCTGCTGTGAACGACGGTGCTCTGCATATGCAGCTTCTCTAAGATTCTCATCTTGCAAACCAATTAACTGTTATATAGTATGAAATTGGGTAAAATCCCAAAGATTTATTCAAAAAATTAAACCCTAAGTCATTCATACCGTTGTTATGTGCACCGCAACATATACACCTTTCAAAAAGCAGGGCGAGCAAGCCAAGGTGCCTTTTCCACAACACGACTTTCAGTCAACCCAGACTCTTTCTGCTCCGACCCTGATGTGCAACTCAGATCCTCAGTTTGAGCCAGGATCTTCTCCAACTTTCTCTGTCTGCCTCTAACTGCAAAAACTCTACCTCTGTTTTACTATACGTGCCATGCTATAAACCTTAAAAAGTAAAATCTTGGGCCTTAAACTTTGCCTTTCAATGTGGTTTGGATTTCAGCTGAATTCTTACATTGCACTTAGTAGAAGTGATCCTAAATCGACACCTTCCTATTTAAATACTGGAGCTGCTGTAGAACAGACGTGTTTTCTAACCAGCATCCTTTCGCATGGGGTGTAAGTGACTGAGCCGGACTTGCATCCCGCTAGAAGGACAGGGTGAAATAATCAGCTCATCTGACTATTTCCTTAAAACACCGAACTCCCAAGCCTCTAAACAGGTAAAACTGTGCCACCATCATTCATACGCTAACAGCATGAAAAGCAAAGGGTTCCTGAGATGCTTCCATGAAGACATTTTGAAAAGCATCCAAGAATCGCAGGAATCCCGTAATCTGGTTGAAAGGTAGAAGATGTACCAAGGAACCTGAAAGTCAAAGAGAAAGTCAATGCAATGCTGGATCTCAAAGGGTTAAGCTGAGACTGTGGTCTAAGTACTTCACCTGGTGACATGACATTTTATCACTCCTCATACTGAACTACCCTAAAAAGAATTTAGACGAAACTAAAATAAAGCTAGAACTTTGATCAACTGCAGGGAGTCAAGAAAGACTGCAGATGCGAACAAACCTGCTCAAAGTAACGCCACGCAATCGGTATTCCAGCAAGGTTCTCCATGGCCTGAATCCATCTCAAATCAAGAATACAAACTTAAAGCAATCTGAAATTTCAAAAGGCTGCTTCTGTGTATGGAAGAGAAACGGCAGCCTGCGAACAGTTCGTACCGTACTCGGACTAACTGAGCTATGTTAACGGTGAAACCCCTGCTCGCACAACAAACCAGCCAGCTATCCACAGGGCGGTAAGCTTCAGTTACGCAAATTCACATTAGGACAGACATTAGTTCCACCTGCTCGGACTATGAAATCATGAACACATGTATAATCTCAAGTAACTGTGGAAAGCAAATCCCCTAAGAAAAATTAAAGACTTTCATCATTTAAACTGGAGTTCAACATCATTATGTATTTTTAAGCATCTTCTACTTCCTGCCATTCCCTTACATTCAAAGGCCCCACCTGCCCCCCAGCAACGCAAGCCCTGTCCCGAGGACGAGGCGATGCACGTTGTGCGTCTCATGCAAACGCTCTCTTAAAGGTGAGCAGTGGTGAGAATAAAAGTGACACGACTATTCACAAGTGAAATGCAGAAGCATGTCTGTTCCTACAGAAATGTGTTTTATTCTACTAATTTTTTGCTTCTATATTCAAAATTCAACCTGTCTACTCTGAGGGACTGCAGATAAACTGGAAAGCAGCTGGACTAAAGCCACCTTACAAAAATGGAACTGGGTTTCCTAAGAGAAGAAACATGTTCACAGAGAGTTCAAAAGGTTGCTTCATTTGTCCTTGCTATTATGTCCTTAATGTTGACCGTTGCGGGGGAGAGCAGACTCCACGTCAAGCTTCCATCAGCCCCGATCGACCACCGAGGACAGTTTCCCACCAGGCACGAAAGAGTTTCAAAAAAACAGAACAGGGTGGTGGTCATGGGAAACAAAGATACAAGAGCAAACGGGCAAGACACACATTTCAAAGGTATCCCACCCCGACAAAATAAATGCAAAAAATCCGGACAATGTTTTATTGGGAAAAAAAGTTACGGAAGGCACCATCCATGGAAGACGGCCAGCAAGAGATCGGTGTAGTTAATGCGTTAAAACTAGTTTTTGTGCATAACACACCCTCTTTAAAAACATTTATACCATCCGAGTTTCCAAATGTAAATAAAAAGAAAGTTTGCTATGTCATGGTTGATTTTCCTTTTTTTCTTCCACCAGAAACATGCTTAAAACTATTTGCACTGGAAGGTTTTGCCTAAGTGAGTCCCAAACCTCGCTGCATTACTTGGCCATCCTTACCCATCAGTTATTATCCTAGTAATAATCACAACGACATATTTTAAGACAGACGTAACCTTCACGGCGTTGCTCATACTTTACCCTCTCTTTATATCCCTGGGTCCATAATGTAAACCCACTTCACTTAATTTCACCATTTTGCTTTACCAAGTTTCACATTTAAATTGCTTATCCGTGCCATAAAGAAACAAATGCAGCTTTTGATTAACATCCTAACAGTGAGAATTAGACCAAAACTGAATAAAACACTGGTAAGAAAACAGCCACCCTGGGATGTGCAATCCGCAATACCTTCAAAAACACTCAATGCCCACATTGGCAAAAAGAGCTGAAATGCTTGGGATTACCAGGAGGAGAAGAACAGGACTCATGCTCCTAAGTCTTCTAGATAGCAAGAAGCCCAGCTTTAGCTTCCAATTTGAGATTGCCATTTTGAAAGAATTTGGCCTGTACAGCTAAACATCCCTAACCATCCTTCTAGCTATATTCCTCTAATGATGGGCACTTAAACTTCTCGGCCATAAGCAGAGAATTCCCTTCTCGCTCCCTTGGTGCCAACAGGTACGTTAGCCTTTCATGCTGCAAACACGTGCCTCCCAAGCACCAACAGTTGTATTTAGTCATCAAACTACAAATTTACTTGAGTGCATGCTGAACTGGGCGTTCAACTATTTCACTCTTGCATCATTTTTAAGAATCACTATTAAAAAAAAATTTTCTCATTTAGTACTTCACAAATCAAAATGTGCAGTACAAGTTTTAGAGTCACTTTTGCCAAGTCTTGAGTTGGTAAATAGAAATACTTCAGAAAACTTGAAGCTTTGGGTGATTTCTGAAACATTTCTTTAAATTTAGCTTCCACATATAGCTGCAACCTTTTAAGCTGTGTTTGTATCAGGCCCAGGAAAATAACTGCCTCGGAAGGCATTTAATGTAAGTAAACTAGCCCCTTGTTGATTCACTTTTTCTACCTCCGCTTGAAGTCAAAATACCCCAAAATTTCCGAAACCATTTTTAAGCAACATTGTATGCACATCTTTTCAAAAAAATGAGATCAGTCACAATTTAGACACCAAAACCGATCACACGGAACCCACGAAGGGGCTGATAAAATTTAGAAGAAAAGCCTTCACAACATCCATTTTACATGTAAATTAATACAATTGCAAGAGCAACAGATACACTCGAGCGATCAAAGGCATTTTCTTTAACAGGCTAAGAGCAGAAACCAAACCTCGGCCGAGGGCAACTAGTAGAGCAGGTTCTGGTTGCCACCCAGACAAGGACCTTCAGAACGCCCCGGCTGTGGGCACTGGCAAGGAAAACTGTATTTTGCTCTCGGGCTCAAAATAATAAAGCACAAGCCAAGCATTAGTGGAAATAATAGCTGAAAGATGTTGGCGTGGCACGCACCTTCAGTATCATCACGCAATTGCTCCACCACATCTGTCAAATCCTCCCAAGAGTCTTTGCAAACAGCAAAAAGAAAGGAAAAGAAAGAAAATGTCATGCAAGCCATCATCTAAAGGAAAGATTCAAAATCAAGGTATAAGAAAAGGGTAACTGAAAGGGAGATTTGCATAATACAAGACTTAATTCATAACGGCAAGAGATTTGCAAGTCAAAAGGGTTTATTAGTCTGCACAAAACAATATGGCAAAGCGGTTTTTTTCCTTGAGAATCAAATTAAGGTGGGCTTCAGGAAAGCTTTAGCAGCTTTGTTTCCTTCTGCATTAGGACAAGCAACGTTTTGGTAAAGCACATCCTAAAAAGAAAAGCGAGAAAAGCATTCTTTTGTTTATAAGATCAAAGCACTCAACTTTCGATATTTACGCAACACCAGCACTTGCTTCCATTTCCCCCTACCTGGCCCCAAAAGAGCCCCCACCAGGGAAACGCAGCCACGCCTGAGAAGCGAGCACGTGTCAGGAAAAGGACATACTGAGGACGTCTTCAATAAGGTTAAACACAGCTTTAACTCCGTTACGACCGTGGCTCCAAATGAAAAATCTTGCAGAGGTGATCCGACCGAGGCTGGGTGGGGGTCACAGGTTTCATGCCGTCATTCTGACGATGATTCACGAGGGTCTCGATGAGGAAGCCACCCCCCTCTCCTTGGTGGGCGCCTGCAGACGGCCGACGGGCACGGCGAGGGGGAGGCAGGGGTGCCGGCCGAGGAGCCGGCAGGACAAGGAAAAATTCGTTTCAGCACGCCCACCGATTCCCTGGTTTCAAACCCAGAAAACAAAGCCAGACAAAGCCCCGGAGGGTCTGAACCCCACGGGATTTTCCGCTCCTACTTACGTGCCTGCTCTCCTCGGCGCTAATTTGCAATCGGTTGAACGTCCGAAGCACAGGCAAGGCTCTATTCCCCTTTCTGGGCCACCTGTGCCAAAGTCCGAGCAAAGTACACCCGCTACCAGCACCTCCTCCCTCCCACGGGAAAGCCACCGCCAGCCGCGGCTAGCAAACTGCACAGCCACCGCGCTGGAACGGGGGGAAAAAGTCCAATTACCAGTACGGCTGAAAATTGAACCGATCCCCAAAAGCCTCCAGTGCCGCAATACCACCGACCAACAGCCTTCTCATCCTTTGAAACTGTTCTAATTCACATCGCTGATTTTTAGCAATTTTCTTCATAAACGAGAAGTTCACTTCTTCCCCGGCGGCCAAGCGTTACCGCGATACTGGGGACAGCGGACAACCACCATTCCTCGGGTCCTGCCCTTGCACCCAGGTTGAAGTCATCACCTGCTTTCGGTGCGGCAGGGATTTCTCCTCTCCTCGTCAGGGGTGGGAAGGACAACGAGCACAACCGGGTTCACCTTCCCCTGCTTGCCAGGACCAGCAGGGAGTTTCGCTTGGGAAATTGCCTGCCATTGCAAGAACCAAGCCCGGGTGATGCTCCCACCACGTGCCACACTTACGGCTTTGGGTCTTTTACTACGGGCCTTACAGCTTCCTGAAGGTTTAGGAGACTTTTTGAGGCTCACGGTGCAGTGGTGGACTGACACGTCTCCGATGCTTTCCTGGGTCACCTTCATGGATCCTGACTTCCATCCCTTTCCCTTCTTGTTTTTTTTGGGTTTTTTTGTTTTTTTGTTTTTTTTTAAAGGACTTAAAATGCAGATGCTAGCATGACTGAGAAATTCAGTATTTGTAGAAAATGCTTTGCGTAACAATGCTACATAAACAAGCTAATATGGCTAGCATCTTCTAGCTGTATTCCTAGCATCTCTGAAATGTAACCAGATGAGAAGCTAGCCAGCTGCACATACCGTGATTTATTTAATAGCACTTTCCATCACATGCAAAGAACAGAACCGGATTCTGAGCACCCCAGAATCCCTACCTGCACACCCAGATCGATGCCAGACATCGTCACTGAATGGCCTTTTATCTCAAACCGAGGGTTTGGGTTTTTTCCTTCATCTAGAGTGCACACAGTGAAGAACAGCTCATAACCAAAACCAGATTTACAATTAGCTCGGTAACAGGGACAGAGGAAATTGCCAGGCTTTACTTGACCTTTCACGGGATCCTTCTCACTTGGATTCTGCCACAGCAAACTGCCCCTCCGTGCTCCAGGCAGCCCCCAAGCTCTCTACTCCCCTACGCCTCCTTCTCTGCTGCGCTCCACATCCAAAAACCACCCCAGACCTCCAACCTGTGACAGCTGTTAACAACACGTAGTCCGGCTTATACACGGAACAACAGGTTTTGCTTTCTCAGCACTTTGGTTTGCGTTTGGGGTTTTTTTGGGGGGTTTTTGGGGTTTTTTTTGGGTTTTTTTTTGGTTTTTTTTGTGGTTTTGGGTTTTGTTTTTTGGTTTTTTTTTTTTTTTTTGTGTGTTGTTTTTTTTGTTTTTTAAATCACCATAGGAAACCACTTCAGTGTACCCAGTCAGCCCAGTCCCCCACCTCCCATCACGTCTGGGCTACGTTTCACAGAAAGGTGCAAGAAACCTCACACGACTGTGCCGGCTCTATCTGGACAACTGCTACCCGCTTCACGGTAAAGGATCAAGGCATCTTTTTTTGGTTTTTAACCCCTTAGCAAGTGATTCACATAAAGCTCACAGACAAACGCCCAGCGGGGTCACAAATATTTCCTTCTATTACAGCCCTATCATCCTATCCCTTTTCTAGGGAGAACACTTGCAAGAATTGCATCAATTTATTTTGGCACAAAGGCACTATGGGATTTGTACAGATTTAGAGGCAAAAGCACACAGCTAATCAGCACTTTCATATTTTCATTTCTTCACGCCTTTAACTGCAGTTTGCATGCATTTCACTCTCCCTTTCACACGGTACGGTTTTCCCCACTTGTCTGGAATTTCCACGGAACAACACCGCGCGGGGGGGCATCTTAACACTTACACACATTTTTAAGTCTTCATAAAACGATTACCTCATTCCAACTAGATTCCCAGGACTATTAGTATTATAGACTTGAATATCCCACTGGAATAATTACACAAGCAAGTTCTTTACAAAGGAACCGGAGTACTTATTATCCCCAATACATTAATTGTGCAAATCCCGTCGGTTATTTTAACACTCAAGTTTTTCAAAGTTGCTCTCTTCTCTGCTTGGCGGACACAGCAGGGGCACGGGATCCACTTTGGGGCGATGTACCCAGTTTAGCAGGGGGGCAAGGCACCCCTTCCAGCCCCCCCGCGAAGGGACCGCAGCTGCAGCGGCGCACTGCAAGTTGAGACACTCCTGCTACCAACCACAGAGTCTTTCAAATCCAATGTCAAATAAGACTTACCAAGGCATTTTATCCTTTGCTAACAATTAAAAAAAAAAAACAAACCCAAACCAATCTTAATGAGCAGGGATACTAATGTGTATGAAGAAGCAGCTTCTCTGTGTTATGACTTTGTTCCCACTAATAAGAATGCTTAAATAGAGGTGGTGATTAATGAATGCTGAATGATTACATAAAGAAAACAACAAAAACTTTCCCTCCTAACTTTATCTTCCTGAATTTGCTCGTATCTTAATCGAATGCTGAATGATTACATAAAGAAAACAATAAAAACTTTCCCTCCTAACTTTATTTTCCTGAATTTGCTCGTATCTTAATTGTTGGTGTAGTATTTCTCACAGACATACGTAACACCTAGCAGTTACACTGACATTTGGAACAACTCGTGCAGGAATAAGGGATGTTGCCAGCAGATACACTTTCCCATGCAAATAAAAGCTTTTAAAG
This sequence comes from Cariama cristata, assembly GCF_000690535.1. NCBI lineage: Eukaryota > Metazoa > Chordata > Aves > Cariamiformes > Cariamidae > Cariama > Cariama cristata. The sequence continues at coordinate 6,461 of NW_009611131.1, read as the reverse complement.
ACAAACCCTGGGAGAACCTACCAGCATAAAAATTATTTCATGCTGCTATTAAACAGCAAGAGAAAGAGTGTGGGCTTTTTTTTTAATGAAAAAAACCAGATGGAAGTTGTTAGCCTAAGATAGGGTAGGGAGTAGAAAGCTGGATGCACATTGCAAAGTGCCGGCTCCCACGCAATGCTCCTGCACTGCCCGGCAGCCCCCAACACGGCTGAGAAAAGGCTCGAGCCCAAAGGCAACACCGCTACGCACCGCGATGCCACATTACGGCACAGCGCTGAGAAAACATCCGATGTCCAAAAGCTGAGAACGTGAAGGGGAAGTCGAGATTGTGGCTTCTCACGCTCCGGGCAGGACTGGGATAAAACCAGCATCTGATCCGTGTTGTGGGGTTTCCAAACAGGTGTCTCGAGCAGAAACCAGCAGAAGTTCCCAAACAGACAGCAGAAGCATCCCTGTGATATTTTAAATAAACCTAAACAAGCACGGAAGGTGTGCCCTTTAATAAACGCCGAGAAGTTCCCACAGTCCGGAGCTGCCCAGCCCTCTATATCTTCCCTTCAAACAGAATGCATCCATGAAGAAATAACGTGCAGTGAACATTATCACCTCGGCCTGCCCCGGGGTACCACCGCCAGCGCGCTCCCACCACGTGCAGCAAGCCTAGCGGTAGACGTGCAAGTTCCCCAACGCACACCGCTTCCGAGGCCAGCCACGTTGGGTCCACCTCCTCTCTACTTCTAGTAGTAAAGACCTTGGAGGATGGAACGCTCCAAACTTCTTATACAGCTACGGCATTTTTTCATGTGTAGAGACGGATGCTCAGAACAAAGCGATGAATCCACACATCCTTTTGATAGTTTCCAAGCATGATATGAGAATTAAGTTCCTCCAAAGACAGATTAAATGGGTCAGGATCTGGTTTTTGGTTTTGGTGTGGGGTTTTTTTTGGTTTGGTTGGCTTTGTTTGGGTTTTTTTAAGTACAGGAGTTCTTAGCAAATGGATAAGGAGAAGTTGAGAAGTCAGTAAAATAACCAAAAAAACCCAGCACCAATTTTGGGAAGTGAAAACCGAGCCCGATACAGAAAGCACTGGGGAAAGGTGAAAAGTCCCTTACGCGGCTTTGGTTGCTAGGAAAGGCTTGGCACAAATCTGTTCCTTTTTGTACAGACGCTACAGAAAACATTAACTCTGTTGAAGATCATGAACAAACAAAACCGTAACGAGACCAGGGTCCCCCCGTTCTGTTTGCTGATAAGGAAAGGAGTTACTTTTTAAGCTGGCCCACAACAGCAGCGGAGATAAATCCTGAGCAGGTCAGCAGCGAACGCCAATGCCGGGCAAGGCGAGGAGGCTGGGCTCGGTGTCACATCCCCTCTGCTCCTGCCTCATCATCTGCCGTGACTGAAAAAAGTTCCCAGGAAAAAAGAAAACACACCCGACACATTTAAAATGAGACCTACAAAAGCACTGACAGGTGCGTTCGGACTGAACAACAAACGCAGGAATCGGGATGTTGATCAAGTGAACCAAATCAAACCCAACGGCAAACAAAAACGCCAAGCAACAAAGGTGGCTTTCTCCCGACCACCCTTTTTTACTCAACATCTCTCTTTTACCCAAGCCCTAATATCCAAAGCACTCCAGGAACTCCTCCTTTTTCCCCCAGAAAGGCAGGAGAAGACCACCGCACCGTGCCTCATCGCCATGCCGGGCCACGGCAGCGCTCCCCAGGTGCACTCGAAGGCACCCAACGTTGAACTGGCAGTGAAACCCTACGGCCAGCATCGGGACCACCAGAGCCCATCCCTTCCCCGTCGGTTCGACCTCATGACGGCCCACAGAGGAGAAAGCACTATCCGTATTCTACAGCGGGATGCTAACGCAAGGAATGCTGCGTGTGCTCTTTAGAAGGTTATTTATAAGATTATTTGCCTGATTTTCACGTTCAGTCTGCTGCTCTAACCTCTCGCTGCTCTTTTTTGGGGCCAAAGCACCCCACAACACGAGGGAGCGCTGGAAGAGCTCACCGAGAAATGCTGAACATGCATGAACATGCACTGACGTCTTTTTTTTTCTTTAAGGCTAGCACCTTCTCCTTCATTGCATGGACAAATAGTACTTTTATCACGAAACGGAAACCTATAGTCACATTATTCTATTTATTTAAATTGCATTATCTCATATTTGTTGTGTTAGGAATGATAAATACCACCGCTAATAAAAAATAAGCACAGCGGTCAAGAAAGAAAATTAAGTAGACGCTGTTAATATCATCAGAGGTATGTAATGATTTTTTTTCAGATTAGATTTGCAAATCGGGTGGATCACGAAGCATCAACAAAGAAAAAGGACCCGCAGAGAGAGTTTCAGCGTCACGTTCAAGCACCTCGCAGTCCCCAAATGGCAGAAGCCCCCCGACAGCCTGCGGCCTAGAGTGCCAGGAACAACCTAGTCAGAACTTACACAGCGGCTGAAGACAACAAAATATTTTTTTTTAGACCCACTACAGAAAAATCCCATCTCTAAAAATATGCGTAGATCAAGAGAGCCTCATCACTCCTGTTTTAACTACTCCTCACTGGGCAGCATCAGGGCCAGAGCCTGACACGACCACTTTTCCTACGCCGCCGACGTTTTGACAGAAGTCAAAAGCTTGGACTGCGCCAAAAGAAAGAGCAGTCACAGACCTGCAACAAACTGGGAGGAGATAAAGAGGAAGGGAAAAAAAAAAAAGTACAGAGGGCTCGGGGATTCCAAGCCCAGTCTCCACCACACGTATGGGACAAGCGAACAGCGCACGCACATCACATACGGTAACGGGGTAATCCCACAGGATTCTGTTCCCGTCTCCACGTGGTTACCGCCAGGCACTTCTGCAAGCTGTGGCCTCGCAGCGTTAACACGAAACGTTTCTCCACAACCAGCCTCTTTCCAGAGGGAAATATGCGCTACGGGAAATTTCTCATTTTATTTTGGCACTTGATAGTTTGCACAAAGAAAAGAAAAAACAAAACCCTACTGCCTTTATTTTCCACCCCCCTCCAGGCAACTTTCACTTTCCATCTCGGCCGACACCTCAGGGGTTTCTCCGCGACACTTTTGATTCATCATCTCTGAGGGAAATAAACCTGCCCCGCATTTCCCAGATCTGACTTCATTTCGACCTAACAAGCTTAAAAGAGCAAAGAAAACAACTCTTGATCGTAATTTCTTAACTACAGCATTAAAAATATTTACAAAAAGTTTAAAATTTAAAACATCAACCAAAACCAGAGCAGCCCCGACGTAGGTCTCGCCCTCACCTTACAGGGCACTCGCTCCCTCTCTTTCTCTCCGGATTACTTCACACCAGCTGGAGGGCCGGCACGTTGTACTAATTGTCCTGAGCCGCTTTGTAAAACTCAATCTTCCCTCCCCTTCGGTTCAGGGTCAAGCGTCCGTCTTCTCGCGGTCGCCTCCCTTTGTTCCCGGCTCGCGGTGGGATTCAGCGTAAACGCGGTGAGCGGGAGGTCCCCCCGTCCCTGGGGAGATGGCCCCCTTCATCCTATTACTTTTCAGTTCGCGTTCTCTGCATTACATGACCCAACTGCTATCCAAAAGATTTATGACCATTAACACACTGTAATTCATTTATCTCGCATATTACTGACTTCACAGTTCTTCTATTAAATCTGGTCTCCAGCCTCTTCCAACTTTTGACCCGTTTCGGGGTTTCTGCCACCGTACCTATTTTCGGAGGTACTTTTCTGACCAGAGAGTGATCTCGGTGGAGTTCCCGTCAATGCTGAAAGGTCCCTGCTGCTCTCACACCCTCCATGCAAACTGGAGTGCCAAGAAGGCTGCCAATTTGCAAAACAAAAATCTAACTAATAAGGTCGTGCTGCTTCCCTAAACCACTTTGAAGAAGCGTGGGAAAAGAGATGAACAGAAAATGGAGCGAAAAGGTAGAATCTGAAGGGTGATTCCATAAAGAGTGCAATAGATTAATGGGCAAGAGGTATCTGAGCATTGAGAAGAGCATTTGCTTTTTCCGAAGAGCTGCACAGCTTCTACTCAGGGCACTTTACATAAAAATGTGTCTGAAACTAGAACTTTTAAATTACTGGTCAAAAAGGAAGAAAAAAAAAAAATCTGACCTTAGCTACCAAAAATTATACTATGGAAAAGATAACTTCGTCTTTGCACGTTACAAACATACCACTCCGATTCCCCATTTTGTTGCGAATAGAATAGGACTTTTAAAAAAAGGGATACTTTAGTTCTTGACAGTTCCCAGTAAATTCAGGTGATACAGTTATCACGTGTATTCCTTCTGTTCTCGATTACAAGCTGATCCCACGAGGATTAAAATTTCCATTGCTCTAATGTGAAGCTCCTCAAGATTATTCAAAGTCAAAATTTAACATCCAGTAAAATCGTGCAAGGCTATTTTTGCATTTCCTAACTTCTCCCAAAAGTCGAGATCAGCGTTCAATCCCGTACACACACGCACTCTTGCACACGCAGCAGAAATACAATCAAGATGCTTCTCACACCTCAGTCCCCAGAGACGCCTCGTACACATCGCAAACAAACAAGAGCTTCAGAGCCACTAGCGCCACGTTTCACTTCATGATGCCGGCAGAGCACAGTCAAGCTCTGATTACCTAATTAAGAACCACTGTTTGTTTAAAAAAACAAAGAAACAACTTTTTCTAAGCCAAGCAGACTCACAGTCTACAGCAAAATCAGCTTATTTTCATAAACATAGAATTGTTCCAAACAATTGAAAAAGAAAATTAATTGCTTGTTAAATTAAGCATCCATGTTACATGCTATATTGAATACACACAGCTGCAAGAAACTCGGTAACTGTCCTAATGCGTTTAGCCTTCTGCCACATGCTACTCTTACGTTGAATAAAATTTAAGTTTTGCTTAGAGTTATGCTCAGAAACAGCACCTCTGCGGCACAAACAGAATTACTCCAAATTTACACCGTTTCATGTCAGATCAGAATCCGCTTCCCAAAGTATATTGCCGTTGGCCTAAGAAGGAGCAGCGTTTGCCTTGGTTTTACCAGAAACCATCACCTCCACAGGAGGTTGCCTATTGTGTTTAAACGTCCGCGAGCAAGACCGTGATCACCGCTACGCCCTCGCATCACGAGCTCCCTCCCCGTCCCCCCAGCTCCGATCACACAACTGGCCTCAAGTGGGATTATTCCGGAGAAAGCCGAGGCAAACGGACTCCGGAGGAGAGGGCTGCCCTCAGAAACCAGCAGCACCAGTTCCTGCGGCTCTGCCCGGGGAGCCCCTGGAGCACAGCCCGAGAGGCTGTCCCTGCCCCCGGCACCCCAGCTCCAACATCTGGCACCACCAGAACTCTTCTTCTGATGCCCCTCTCTCATGGGAACCAAGAGGGGTATCAATCAAACCACAGCAAGGATGGATCACTTGCCTGGGCCTCCTCCTCCTGCCATTCCCAAGTAATCTGCTTTAAAAAAAAAAATCATCAAAGGAGAGAAATAATAAAACTAGCCACTATTAACAAACTACTTCCATTGGGAAAAACAAAAAAAGGTTCTGCAGCTTCTTGTTTAGCACAATTCAGTTCTCTCAGATATTTTACTTTTTTTTGCCCTACCTTTGGTAAAGCTAGAAGAAAAAAAAAAAAGGCATCTTTAAAAAGAGCGACATGGAAACTCACACCATAGCCAACTGCATGAATAAAAGTTTGAAGGTGTATGGCCTGTAAGACGACTCTGCCGAAAAAGCTGGGAACCCAGAAGAGGAGCAGCGAGGGCCGGCAGCCTCCCGTACGGGGTAACGACCGAGTCATCACAGGCGTCACGGGAGGGCAGCCAGGCAGAAGGGCATGGCAGCCAAAACCCTCAAGACTAAAAATCTTATTTTCCCCTCGCATTTTAAGCCTTCCCTATCCTGCATGCTGTTCTGTTCTCGACCTTTCGTCTTTTCTTCTTACTTCCTCACTGCCCAGAACCGCTCGCTTCCTCTTCTCGCTACGACACCACGGGCTGGTTGGCCGTTCTGGGATGCAAGGATGGGTGCAGGCACCTACAAAGCCAGGCCAGGAGCAGAGTTTCTGCTCATCCTCAGCACGACGGGCGCACGGGGAGGAGGAGGAAGAGGAGGAAGGCAGGATGGCTGCTTGTGGGCTGGAGGCATAGCAGATCACAGAGTGCAGAAAGCCCAGAGGGAAAAAACTCTTGGGAAGCAGCAAGAGCTGAGGGACAGCAACTGGAGGCTTCAAATCCTTGTTTCAACCAGCTGTTGGATTTGCTACTGCAATACATTACATTTTACACGCCTTCATTTGTGAGGAAAAGAAAATGCGAGGTTTTGTTATCCCTTTGGCAGAACTCTAGAGTTTTTTTTTTCTTTTACCTCCTTTTTCTTCATAATCCTTACCTTTCGACATCGGTTTTATGGAGGTACTACAAGACACACCAGCCTCGGCTC